>NC_045546.1:64063503-64163503 GCF_009769535.1 Thamnophis elegans
TTCATTTAATAATCAGGAAAGAAACCACTCAACTCCATTCTTAGAATTAAGTGTACTTTTACGAATTACAAATGATGAGTAGCAAAGCAAAGCTGAGTCTGAGTAAATTGGCGCGAAAGCAATGGATATCATGTATAATTCAATCCCCTCCCCTTGGCACCCCATTTCATAGTCCAATAATATTTCACCCAACTGTCAGGTGGGAGATATCTTCAAAAAGCATCATCAGGCTGGAATGCTGGACAGTTGGCCTTGGCGGGAAACTCCCTTCTGCCACATGCACAGATAGATGGTCAGGACAGCTCCTAATAACAATCCTCCAGCACATAATAATTCCCCTCCCAAATACCATGCCCCCTCCCTGTTTCAATGGCAGCCGAAGCAGCAGCAAAGCAGAGGCTGACATCCGGCCCTCCTCCAGAAAAGGGCGGTCGCACCTGCAGAAACAAAAGAACACAGACAAACAGACGAACAACATGACACAGAAGAGAGAAAGGGGAAGGGGAAAAGGAAAATTAGCAGTCTATATAGAAATCAGGGCTTGTCAGGGTAAGTAGTGTAGAACTTGCAGAGCAGATGAGGAGCTCGAACATGGGACTTGTCAACACATTCAGTGTGAGATGGGGAGAAATGTTTCCAAGCCACAAGATACTGAATACGGTTCCTCCGTTTACCAGAGTCCAAAATCTCCCGGACTTCAAAATGTTGCTCTCCCTCTATCAAAAGCGGGGCGGGCGGAGGCGGAAGAGGAGTCCTCAACGGAGAAGTATGTTCAGGTTTCAGGCAATTAACATGAAAAACAGGATAAACCCGGCTGAGATGCTTAGGCAGTTGGAGGCGGATGGAAACAGGGTTGGTGATCTTGACAATTGGAAATGCGCCAACATATTTTGGGCTCAACTTCTTTGACTTTTGAGTCATTTGAAGAAACTTAGTGGATAAATAAACCCGATCACCAACCTTATAGTCATTGGGTTTGGACCATTTCCTATCAGCCTGCCTCTTATGTGCGTGGTGTGTGGCATCCAGCACCCGGTGCGTCAAAGGCCACATCCCCCGAAGGCGATCACTCCACTCGGACAGTGAGGACACTTGTGGTTTCTCGCGAGGAATCTCCGGAATGGGTACAAAATCTTGCCCGTATACAACACTGAAAGGGGTAAAGCCCATGCTACTGTGCATGGAATTGTTGTAAGCCACTTCAGCATGAGGCAACAATTCCACCCAATCATCCTGCTGGCAGTTGATGAAACAACGAAGATATTGCTCCAGCACAGAATTAGTCCTCTCGTAGGCCCCATTAGTCTGAGGATGGTGGGAAGAGCTTAAGCCCTGGGCGGAGCCAATCAGTTTCAGGAACTCTTTCCAAAATAGGGAGGTGAATTGAACACCCCTATCAGAAATGATGTGGTCGGGCACCCATGCAAGCGATAGATATGTGAGATATAGCCAGAGATTTGGCGGAAGGGATCTTGGAGCAAGGAATGAAATGAACTTGCTTGGAGAATAAGTCAGTAACAACCCAGATTACTGTGTTTCCTTGACTCTCCAGAAGTTCAACAATGAAATCCATAGAGATCTCCTTCCACGGGGCTTCCGGGTGAGCTACCTCCTGGAGCAATCCTTGGGGTTTTCCTGGAGGGCGTTTCGCAGCGGCACAAATGGGACAACTAGCTACATAAGACTCAATGTCTTTTTTCAACAAAAGCCACCAAAATTGTCTCTTAACCAGGTGCAAGGTTTTAACGAATCCAAAGTGTCTGGCCATGCGAGAGTCATGAGCCCGTTGAAGGATGATGGTTCTAAGGGATGCAGGGACATATAATTTTGCACAAATCCAAACCAATCCATCTTTCATGGTACATTCATTCATGTGTTGCTGGAACCAATCATCCTTTGTAAGGGCCCCCTTTAGTTCAGAGATAAATTCTTTTGTGACCTCTAGCTTAGAAGTTGTTTGACTGCTAGTGACAACAGGAGCAGCCAGACTTCTTGTGGGAATGACAGGTTGGACCACACTGAGCTTTGAACAGTTGTGCTGCGGAAGCCTGGACAAAGCATCAGCCATAAAATTCTTCTCTCCCGGAATGTATTTCAAAGTAAAATGGAACCTATTGAAATGAGCCCAGTGCATCTGTTTGGGAGACAGCTTCCTGGGGGTTTTCAACGCCTCCAAGTTCTTATGGTCAGTCCACACCTCAAAAGGGTGTTTAGTGCCCTCTAGAAAGTGCACCAGGTTGTCAAAGCCCAATGAACAGCAAAAGCCTCCTTTTCCCAAATAGCCCAGCATCTCTCAGCATCAGTCAGCTTGCGAGAGGTGTAAGCGCAGGGCTGTAATTTACCTTGGGCATTTGCTTGAAGTAGTACTGCCTCCACCGCCACATCAATGGCATCAGCCTGGACCATAAAAGGCGCATCCATGTCTGGGTGTTTCAGGACCGGTTCCTGAAACCGGTCCAGGGCTGAGGACTACGTCCAATTCCTCGCAGATAAAGTTGCTCGGTTTCGGGCGGACCTGGACTCCAACTCTGCAGAACCAGCTGAGGCACTAAGGGATAATTTGGTAGGTCATCGCTGGGTTGATTTTCAGGCTGTTACCCCTGAGGAAGTGGACAAGGCCATGAGAGCTGTAGGTGCCTCCACATGCGTGCTGGACCCGTGCCCCTCCTGGCTGGTTGTCAACAGCAGGGAGGTGACACGGGGCTGGATCCAGGCGGTTGTTGCCGCCTCCTTACGGGAGGGGGTCTTTCCCCCCACTTTAAAGGCGGCGGTGGTGAGACCCCTTCTGAAGAAACCATCTTTGGATCCAGCCGTTCTTAACAACTATCGTCCAGTCTCCAACCTCCCCTTTGTGGGGAAGGTTGTTGAGAAGGTGGTGGCCTTTCAGCTCCAGCGGTCCTTGGAGGAAGCCAGTTATCTTGATCCATTCCAGTCTGGCTTCAGGCCTGACTACAGCACAGAAACCGCTTTGGTCGCATTGACCGATGATCTCTGGAGAGCCAGGGATGGAGGCCATGCCTCCATCCTGGTACTCCTTGACCTCTCTGCGGCTTTCGATACCATCGACCATGGTATCCTTCTGCGACGACTGCGGGAGGTGGGGGTGGGAGGCACTGTTTTATGGTGGTTCTCCTCTTACCTCTCGGACAGGTCGCAGTCGGTGTTAGTCGGAGGGCAGAGATCGACCCCCAGGCCCCTAACATATGGGGTGCTGCAGGGTTCGGTCCTGTCCCCCCTTCTTTTTAACATCTACATGAAATCGCTGGGCAAGATCATTCGACGGGATAAAATACCATCAATACGCGGACGACACACAGTTGTATCTGTCCGCCCCGTGCCAACTCAATGAAGCGATGGATGTGATGAGCCAGGGCCTTGAAGCTGTTAGAGACTGGATGGGGGTTAACAAGCTTGTACTCAACCCAGATAAAGTGGCTGCTGTGCTTCCCTCCCACCAATTGGTCAAATGTTCCATCTCTCAGGCTGGGGGGTCAAATACTACGCTCCTCAGATAGGGTCCGCAACTTGGGAGTCCTCCTGGACCCACAGCTGACTTTTGAACACCATTTGTCGGCTGTGACCAGGGGGGCATTTGCCCAGGTTCGCCTGGTACACCAGTTGCGTCCCTACCTGAACCGGGAGGCTCTCACAACAGTCACTCGTGCCCTTGTGACCTCTAGGCTGGAATACTGCAATGTGCTCTACATGGGGCTGCCCTTGAAGAGTATTCGGCAACTTCAGCTGGTCCAGAATGCGGCCGCGCGAGCTATCGTGGGTGCACCCCGTTTCACCCACGTAACACCTATCCTCCGCGAGCTGCACTGGCTGCCTGTTGATCTTCGAGTACGCTTCAAGGTGCTACTTGTCACCTACAAAGCCCTGCATGGTATTGGATCTGGGTACTTGAGAGACCGCCTACTGCCAATTACCTCCACTAGGCCGATACGATCCCATAGATTAGGCCTCCTCCGAATTCCATCAGCCGGCCAATGTCGGCTGGCAACTACCCGGAGGAGAGCCTTCTCGGTGGCTGCTCCGACCCTCTGGAACGAACTCCCCGTGGAGATTCGTACCCTCACCACCCTCCAGACCTTCCACGTAGCCCTTAAGTCCTGGCTGTCCCAACAGGCCTGGGGCTAAAGATTTCAACCCCACTCGAATTGTATGACTGTTGTGTTTTTAATGATGTATCGTTTTTATGTTTGTGACTCGTTTGTCCTCCCTCCCCTTGAGTTGTGAGCCGCCCTGAGTCCCCCCAGGTAAAAGGGCGGCATACAAATAAAGCATCTCAATCTCAATCTCAATCTCAATCTCAATCTGCAAACAGGCGTTTCAACTTTTCAAAAGCAGCCTGACACTCCATAGTCCAGTTCAACGGTTTGCTAGGTTTGGGCTTAGCTCCTCCTTTCGATTTAAGGAGGTTAGTGATAGGGAGAGCTATCTTAGTGAACGAAGGAATAAATTGACGATAGAAGTTAGCAAACCCCAAAAACCTCTGTAATTGTTTACGTGTGAATGGGGCCTCCCATTCAGTGACAGCTTTAACCTTTGTTGGGTCCATTTCTATTCCCTTGTGGGAGATCCAATAGCCCAGGTAATCAACTCTCTCCTGATGAAATTCGCACTTGGACAATTTGGCATAAAGTTCTGCAGCACTGAGTTTCTTCAGAACAGTTCGAACAAGTTTTACGTGTTCTTCATGTGTTTCCATGTAAATAAGGATATCATCTAAATAGACCACCACGCCTTTGTAAGATGGTCATGCAAAACCTCATTAATTAGTTGCATGAAGACTGCTGGCGCCCCCTGGAGGCCAAATGGCATTACTCGAAACTGGAAACAACCAAGGGGGCAGTTGAAAGCAGTCTTCCATTCGTCTCCCTCCTTAATTCTGACCTGATAGTATGCTTCCCGTAGATCCAATTTAGTGAAAAATTTCCCCTTCCCTAGTTGGGCTAGCATGACCTTCATTAGTGGTAAAGGGTAGAGGTTTTGGGCAGAGATGCAGTTCAGGTTTTTGAAATTCACACATAATCTGAAGGAGCCATCTTTCTTTTCCCTGAACAACACTGGGGCAGCTACCTTGGGTCTCACTGGTTCAATGAAGCCCCTTTCCAAGTTTTTATCAATGAATTTCCTCATTTCGTCCATCTCCCTAGGGGTCATTGAATATATTTGGGGTTTCGGGAGCTTCACCCCAGGTAAAATATCAATGGTGCAATCTGTGGCCCTATGAGGGGGCAACTTATCAGAAGATTTTTCACTGAAAACATCTTTCAGGTCCCAATATTCCTTCAGAATTCTTTCCTCCCCCTCAATTTATTCCTGCCCTCTGGCCGCCAATTTGGGGACAGTTTCATCAGACTCCGGAGCCTCCATCTTCCCCTCAGGGGGTGTGGCAGACCGAATCCACAACTACCCATCTCTCCAGTTAATGCGTGGGTTCCATCTATGGAGCCAGGGAAGTCCTAAAATAAGGGTCCGGTCCATTCCTGGGGCCACAATAAAAGTTATCATTTCTTGGTGGGTTCCCAGCCACATCTCGATGGGTTCAGTAGAAAAATGAGCAGGACCGCCCCCCGCAATAGAGCCATCTAATTGGCAAAATGCAATTGGGATTTTTAAAGCTCTCAGTTTCAAGCCCATTTTCTCACCAACTCTGGGCTTATAATGCAACATGAGCAACCAGAATCTAAAAGAGCCAGAATTTTCTCTTTTATGTCAGAAGAGGGCACTCTAAGCTCAACTGGGATAAGCATGGGTCCTGAGCGGGAACTTACCCAGCAGTCTGCCTCCTCATAGTCACTTTCATCAGACGAGCTGGGGCTTCTGCTTCTCCCTTCCTCTGGCTCGAAGCATCGAGAAATCTCCTCCCCTCTCAAAGCAGGTTCTTTTTTCTTGCCAGGAGGCTTCTCGGGTTTCTTCTCCCTCCGGGGGGGGGTGGGGGGGTGGGCGGAGCGGTTTGGGTCAGCTAGACTCAGCAATTCACAGCATTGTGCCCCTCCTTCTCACAGTGGAAGCAGCCAGAGGGCTTGGGCTTGCCTGTGAAACCTCTCCTTCCCCCTTTCTGCACCTTTGGGTGGGGAGATTTAGTGGGGGGAGGGGAATCCTCAGCTTCTCCCTCTTCCTTGTAACGAAGTCTAGCCAAATCAACTTCAATATCTGCAGCATGTTTGCACCAACGTTCTAAGCGGCGGGGAATTCTTCTGTTTACGCACTGCTGGTAAACGTCTTTGTTGAAGCCATCTGCGAACCGATCTAACAAGGCTTCTTCAGACCATCCCCTCATATAAGCTGATAATTCTTGGAATTCCTGTACATATTCAGGCACAGTCTTTTTCCCCTGTCTGAGGGTTGTAAATTTTAGTCTAGCCTGGCGCTCGGTGAGAGGGTCGTCAAAGCGTCTTCTCATTGCTGCCATAAAGTCATCAAAATTCCTCAGGAGAGGGGAGTCACTATTATGTAATCCGACCATCCAGTCAGCTGCTTTCTTCTCTAGGGCCATTAACACTATCCTTACTTTAGCTTCATGAGTCCAGATCAGGCCCACATATTTGCATATAATTCCAGACCTGAATTATAAACAACCCCAAACCACTGGGTTCTCCATCATACTTTACGCTTAAGGGTGGGACCTTAGCCATCCGGCGTCGCCTGACCCCCCCGCTCTCGGAATGTCTTTAGCTGCAGGGGGAGAGGTCGGTGCTGGGTTTTCTTGTTCACATCCCTCTTTGCCCCCCCCAGTCTCCCTTAAGCTAAGCAACGGGTACCTTCTCTCTAGTTTCTCCGCCGGTCCCCTTTCCACAACACTCTCTCGAGCCCGGCATTTGCCCCACACCTCTTTGAGGAGTTTCATGGCTTGGGGCATCTTGTAGTTTTCATCCTTAGAGCCACACCAGTGAACAGCTGGTTTCCTGGGCCTCATCCTCGTGACTCTAGTTAGTGGTTCATCAGGTTCCTCTTTCTGTCCCACTCCCCAAGTCCACCTGGGTCAAAGAGTAGGTTCCTCCACTCTCAGATCAGCCAGCATTTCTGTTAATGATGGTGCTGCCATTGCACCCATTTCTTCTTCCTCGTCACTGTCGTGTAAAGACATCTTTTTTTTTTTCTGTGAGGGCACTCCCTTGGATGGTGTTTCCTCCGGGTTGGGTGCGAGGTGAGACTCAGCTTAATGTCAGGTGCTGCTTCATTTAATAATCAGGAAAGAAACCACTCAACTCCATTCTTAGAATTAAGTGTACTTTTACTAATTACAAACGATGAGTAGCAAAGCAAAGCTGAGTCTGAGTAAATTGGCGCGAAAGCAATGGATATCATGTATAATTCAATCCCCTCCCCTTGGCCATTTCATAGTCCAATAATATTTCACCCAACTGTCAGGTGGGAGATATCTTCAAAAAGCATCATCAGGCTGGAATGCTGGACAGTTGGCCTTGGCGGGAAACTCCCTTCTGCCACATGCGCAGAGAGATGGTCAGGACATCTTCTAATAACAATCCTCCAGCACATAATAATTCCCCTCCCAAATACCTCCCCCCACCCCGTTTCAATGGCAGCCGAAGCAGCAGCGAAGCAGAGGCTGACAGCAGCACTCCAATGCGTTGGATCCAACTCCGAAGCGATGGATGGATGCAACAGGGAGCAGGCAGGCAGAGAGGCAGCAGGACAGATAAGACACTGGACTGGAGGGACAAGGCTAGGGTTGTCACTAAGCACGTCACCTGGCAGGCTTAGCCAGCCAGGCGAGGCTGGAGAGGGGGGGCAGGGGACTTTCGGCTGGATGGTGTACGTCAGCCCATGGGTTTCGTGAGGAAAGGCCTTCAGGCCTTCCCTCGTGAAAGCTAGGCTGCCACTGCCACCACCGCCCACCCACCTTTGGCCATGTGGCGTATGCCAGCCCTCGGCTTTTGCTAGGGAAGCACTTCAGGCCTCTCCTCGTGAAAGCTAGGCCGCCGCTGCCATGCACCCGCCTTTGGCCGCGTGACGTACACCAGCTTTCACAAAAGCTAGGCCACTGCCGCCACCCCCTGCCTTCGGCCACACCGTGTATGCCAGCTTGCAGCTTTCATGAGCTGGCGTAAGCTAGCCTCCCGAGTCCTGCCGCCCCCCCTCATGCTTAGTTGCTTACCTGAGGGAAGCAGCAAGTTCCTGGAAGGTGAAAGGAGTTTTGAAATGGAGGACCCGGTCAGCAAGCATGATGCAAGAGCTGCTCGGGAATTAAAGACTCTTTTGAAAAGAGAAGACTCCAAAAGAGAAAGACTCTTTTCAAAAGAGGAATGTTGGCCATTGGTGCCATGCTTTTAAATGAGTCGCCTCCAGCCCACTCACTGATTGGCTGGACTCCATGCAAAGGAGGCCCATAGTTCTCTTGCCTTCCCCTACAGTTAACACTAAGCAGACTCAAAGTCACTGTGACTTGGAGTCTGGCAGCAACTACCTTGGCCTTTTTAATTATTTTAAAAATCTTTCCTTTTCCTCATGAGACTGGTGAGGCCCCGCCTCCCCTGCCTCCAGTGACACGTCCCTGTCATACATCCACACTCACACCAGACATTAAAAATTGCTGTATAAATTTATCCTTTTCCTTATTAAATTTGCCAGTTATTAATATTTATTGCTTTTCCACTCCTTAATCACTTCAACCTACTCAATGTTCTGCAAATGATTTATGAACATTTTTTCTAAGTTTCTCTCATCCAGTTGAACCACCCTCTCGTTCTTCTTCAATCTACATTTGTGCTGAAAATGCAAGGGGTTATCTGAACCTCATGAAACTAGAATTGGTATGAGTTCCTGAAAAGTTCATGCATAAGGTAACAGTTCTCTTGAAGCACTATACTGAAATCACTTTCCCTTCCCAGCTAAATGTATGTCTTTTTCTTAGCTGGAAAGATAGATAGATAGATAGATAGATAGATAGATAGATAGATAGATAGATAGATGGATGGATGGATGGATGGATGGATGGATGGATGGATGGATGGATGGATGGATGGATGTAGATGTAGATGTAGATGTAGATGTAGATGTAGATGTAGATGTAGATTGTAGATGTAGATGTAGATGTAGATGTAGATGTAGATGTAGATGTAGATGTAGATGTAGATGTAGATGTAGATATATGGATATGGATATGGATATAGATATAGATAGATATAGATATAGATAGGTATAGGTATAGGTATAGGTATAGGTATAGGTATAGGTATAGGTATAGGTATAGGTATAGGTATAGATATAGGTATAGATATAGATATAGATGATATAGATGATATAGATGATATAGATGATATAGATATAGATATAGATATAGATATAGATATAGATATAGATATAGATATAGATATAGATATAGATATAGATATAGATATAGATATAGATATAGATATAGATATAGATATAGATATAGATATTAGATTTTACAACCCCCGGTATGCCCAAATATGGGAGGAAGATCACTACTTCCATTCTCTGTCCTTCGGCTCATCACAAGAGACCATCCAGGCAGAAACCCAATATTTTTACTGTTGCCTTTTTTGTTACATTTGTTGTATTTGTGCTGATAAATAAATAAAGGGAGACTAGTATAGATCTCTTTCAAGCTATTTAGCTCTCATCAGCTAGCCATACCCTTACTGGGATTTGAACCTGGGCTATATTACATATTAGGCAGACGTCTTAGCCATTAGGCCACAGGCTCTGATCCGTTATCAGCCAAGCCAGGGTGAAAGGTATCTATTAGATTTTACAACCCCCGATATGCCCAAATATGGGAGGAAGATCACTACTTCCATTCTCTGTCCTTCGGCTCGTCACAAGAGACCATCCAGGCAGAAACCCAATATTTTTACTGTTGCCTTTTTTGTTACATTTGTTGTATTTGTGCTGATAATTTATATATATATAGCTCAATGGTTAACACATCTGCCTTAGAGACAATAGAGCACAGGTTTGATTCCCAGTAAGGGTGTGGCTAGCTGATGAGAGCTAAATAGCTTGAAATAGATCTATACTAGTCTCCCTTTATTTATTTATCAGCATAAAATATTTGTGTGTGTGTGTGTTTTTATTTGTGCTGATAAATAAATAAAATTATCAGCACAAATAAAAAAAACACAAATATAACAAAGGCAACAGTAAAAATATTGGGTTTCTGTAGTGATGGACTCTTGTGACGAGCCGATTGACAGATGATGGAAGCAGTTAGCTACCTCCCATAATTGGGGCTTACCAGGGGTTGTAAAAATCTAATATATATATTATATATATATAACCAAAGACCTACATACTAACACCCGCGAAAACCTCAGAAAACATTTACATTTCATAAATTAGAACACAAGAGATTCAAATAATTGTATAATGAAGAAAATTGAAGTGCAAATATATCTTTGGTGGTGCATGGGTTAAAATGCAGTATTGCAGGCTACCTCAGACCACAGCATGTGTTCAATTCTGATCGGCTCAAGCTTGACTCAGTCTTCCATTCTTCAGAGGCTCTAAAATGAGGAACCAGATTGTTGGAGGCAATATGCTGACATTTATACAAAGTGTTTTGTCTCGAGTATTGTAGACTTGCTCGGGGCATGCAGTTAACTCCATGTTTAGGAATCTTATTCAGATCAAGTTTATTATCAGGCATTCTTAATAGGAAAACTTACAGTTCAGTGTTAAGATACTTCTGACTTTCCATAATCTGTCCCATCACGTGGTGTAAAAAGATGATGATTTTACTCCCATGCTGAGTGGAGATACAAACACTACTATTCCAGTTCACAAAGGCATTTAAACTGACCGGCTATAAACTTTGCACGTCAGCAGAATGCCCCAGTGGCCAATCAGAAACACAGATGTGATCACATGTTATGGAACTACATTTCCCATTGTAGGAAGTTATTACCCAGCCCTCTCCCAGAAAAATGCTGTTAAAACGTTTAAAATCAAATATTTTAAGTCTTTGTTATAAATTTCTGGTATGATTCCCAGTAAAAAAATCTCTGGTTTAAGATCTATGTGTTTGTGTATCATTTTTTCCAACCACATGTGAATTTTAGTCCAGTATCTTTTGGCTTCAATACAAGTCCACCACATGTGATAATATGAACCCAGTGTCTGATGACATTTCCAGCACTTTTCTGATTTATTCTTGGACATTCTTGCAATTCTCGTTGGGGGTAGATGCCACCTGTAAAACATCTTATACAAATTTTCTCTATATGCAGTCGACATTGTCATTTTATAATTTTGAAACCACAATTTCTGTCATTTCTCTAAATCAATCCCATGCCAAAGTTTTTTCCCCCAAGCTATCATGGTTTCTTTAACTTGTTTTTCTTGTAATTTAACCTCTAATAAATATCCATATAATTTTTAATTACTTTTTCATCAATACCTGTTAAAATTTTATCTAACTCAGTCATTTTGTTGTAAAGACCTTTTGATTTTCTATCTTCATTCTATCTAGATTGTATCTGTACATATGAATACCAATTCATTTCTATTCCTTCTTGTTTCAACTCTTGGATAGATTTGAGTTCACCCTCTGCATTCAGTATTTCAACATATCTAACTGTTTGTTCCTTTTTATATATTATTGGATATGAAAATGCTTCAATAGTTGATATTCAGATTGGAGTTTTTAAGTAGTGTAATCTTTTAACCTTTTCCCAATTCAATAGCAAAGCCTCCCTTATATAATGTCTTCTAAAATAACCATGTGCTTTAGTTTCCTTATACCATAAAAAAGCATGCCATCCCAACAGTAAATCATGACCCTCTACATTCAATAATCTAGAGTTCTTTAGTGTTATCCACTCCTTATCCACATCAGGTTTGTTGCTTGATAATATAACTCCCAGTCAGGTAAGCCCAATCTTCCTCTTGTTCTAGCATCTTGTAACAATTTGAGTTTTATTATTGCTTTTTCCCTTGCCAAATAAATTTCAAAACTATTTTATTTAGATCTTCAAAAAAATCCTTGCCCAAACTGATTGGGATTGTTTGGAACAGGTATAAGATTCTGGGTAAAATGTTCATTTTAATTGTAGAAATTCTTCCTATCCTTGATAGTTGTAGGTTTTTCCATTTCATCAAGTCAGTCACAATTTGTTGCTTTAGTCTAGTATAATTGTCCTCCTTGAGAGTGCTGATAAGTATATCCCCAAATATTTAACCTTGCTTGTGACTTGAATCTGCAAAGCTTCTGCCAACTCTTCCTTTTGTCTTAATGGTATGTTCTTTGTCAAAATCTTTGTTTTGTCTTTATTTATTTTCAAACCTGCTACTTTTCTGTACTCCTCTATTCTTTCTAACAATTTGGGTGCTGTCTCTAGTGGATCTTCAAGGATAAAAACCAAATCACCTGCAAACGCTTGTAGCTTGTATTCTTCTTTTTAAATTTTCATTCCTTTTATTTCTTCTTCTTCTCTAATCTTTCTATTTAAAACTTCTAATGTTAGGACAAAAAGTAATGGTGATAGTGGGCAACCTTGTCTCATACCTCTCTTTATTCCAATAGAGTCTGTCAATTCTCCATTTACCATTGCTGTTTGTTTATGATATACCATTTGTATGGTATGAATAAATTTCTTACCAAAATCCATCTGTTCCAATTGTAAAAACATAACTTGCCAATTCACATTGTCAAAAGCCTTCTGTTCATCAAGAAACATCAAGGCCATTTGTTTTTCGGGATGGGCCTCATAGTATTCCAAAGTATTAAAAATCATTCTCATATTGTCTTTAATTTGTCTCTTTGATTAAAAAAAAGCATTTTGATCAGAGTGGATAAAGCTATTTAAGTACTTTTTGAGGCTCTCTGCTAATATAGATGCAAATAACTTATAATCTGAATTTAATAAAGAGATTGGTCTATAGTTCTTGGTTTGTGACAAATCAGTCTCCTCTTTAGGTAGCAATGCAATGTATGCTTCTGACCATGATTTAGGTATTCTGCTCGCAGATATCACTTCATTCATAACTTCTAAGATTGGGAGAGACAAAGATTCTTCAAATGTTTTGTAGAATTCCACTGGTAATCCATCCGGACCTGGGGCCTTTCCATTATTTTGTTTTTTAAGTTCTTCCTTTAGCTCCATCATTGTTATTTTACTTTCCAACATTGTTCTAGTTTCGTCTGATATTTAGGGAAGATTAGCGTCCTGTAAATACTTTTTGACTCCTCCCTCTTCCATTTTCTCTTGTTCATACAGCTTAGCATAGTAGTCTTGTATAATTTCCTTTTTCTCAGTATTTCCGTACTGAATTTGTCCTTGCTCATTTCTTAATTGAAATATTTTCTTTGCTTCTCTCTCTTTTTTCAGTTTATATGCCAACCATCTGCCTGGTTTATTTGCATTTTCAAAATAATTCTGTTTAGTGCCTCTAATTTTTTGTGCCAGTTCTTCTTTTTCCAGTAGATTCATTTTACGTTTAATTGTATCCATTTTTATTTTAACACCTTTTTTTGTGTGGAGATCTCTGTAACTCTTTTTCAAGTATTTTATAATCGTTGTCTAGGGCTTTATGTGTTTGTCTTTTCTTTGAATTTCTCTTCCCTATGTAGTCTATTATCAGACCTCTAGTAACAGCCTTCATTGTATCCCAAGGATTCTGCATTGATGTATCTTCTTTTCTGTTTTCTTTAAAGAAAAAGGCCAGTTCTTTTTCCATTTTCTGTACAAAGTCTTTTTCTTTCAATATGATATTATTTAGTGTCCATCTAGATCTTGTCCTTTGGCCTTTCCATTTGATTGTAATTGGATTATGATCTGCCCAAGTGCTTGTTTCAATCTCAATTTCTTGTACATTGCAAATCAATTCTGTTGAGGCCCATATCATATCAATTCTGGAAAATGATGAATGTCTATTTGAATAAAAAGTATATTGTTCTTTTGTAGTATTTCTTTCTCTCCATATATCTTTTAGATTTATTTCATCTATCATCCTGAAAAAGGATTTCAGAAGCAATTTTCTATTTAACTTTGTTGTTTTGTATGTTTTGTAGTCCATGTTCTGGTTTACAATGCCATTAAAATCTCCCATCATACAAATATCAACATAGTCCAAATCCAAGATTTTTTTTGTGCAGTTTTTTATAAAATTCATCTTGCTTTTCATTAGGAGCATAAATTCCGATTAAGAGTATTTTTTTAATATTATACATAATTTCCACCATCAAGATTCTTCCCTCTTCATCTGCATAGATTAGTTTCACTAGAATATTATCTTTAATATAGAAGATCACTCCTCTTTTCTTACAATTCGCCAGTGTAGTAAACATTTTGCAAGCTTTGGTTGTGTTAGTAGATGTTCATGTCTCTTTTGAATATGTACTTCTTGTAGGCAGATTATGTCAAGTTTTGGCTTTTCTAATTTGTGAAATATTTTCCTTCTTTTAATTGCTGAGTTAAGTCCATTTATATTAATTATGACCATTTTTTCCTCCATATTTATACTTTATATACAGGATTTATAGCTCTAGTTGATCTGGGTTCTCATTGTTCTCTGAGATATACACCACCCACCACGCCTTCTTCTTTATCAATTCCACCTACAGCTCCTTCTACTTTTTAAATCTCATTTATGGGTGCCTCCAGTAGTTGTGCCACTAGTTCATCTTTTCCAGTTTTCTAAGCCATTTCTCTGAAATGTTCTGCATAGAAAGCTTCTGCCTTATCGTATCTATTCTATATATTTCTCCCTGCCATGTAAATAATAGACTTTTCGGTATGAGCCAGCTATAATTAACACCTTTTTAAATCAGAACCTTAGTGAAGAATTTATATTCTCTTCTCTCTCACTCTTCTCGGAATTTGTTTCAGAACTACAATCTCCTTGCCTTTATATTCTAATTTTCCATCTCTCATTTTCTGTAGCATTTGTAGTTTGGTTGCTTTCTTGGTAAATCTTACGTGGACTTCCCTTAGAAGGGTATTTCTCATTGCATATCTTGTATGTACTTAGAACACTTCATCATCTTCTCTTAGAATATCTCTAATACATTTATCAATATCTCAGATATTATCTGTACTAGGTTCTCTCCTCTTTCTTCTTCTATCTTTTGAAATCTTAAGAAAAATTCAGACCTATCCATCTCCCATCCTAATATTCCACTGCTCTCCCTTTTCACATCGCTCAATTTACTGTCAAACTCCTCAACCTTCTTCTCTTCTTGTTGAAGCTTTTCTTCAATTTTTTGGATTCTGTCTTCATATTTCATCATCCAGTTTTGCATATCTTCTATTTTTCCTTCCATTTTAGCAACTTTTTGTTTTATGCTTTGAGTTCGTTGCTCTATTGTCTCAATATTTCTTTTTTTATTGAAAAGTTTCAATAAATTTTACAAATATTTCCCCTTCCCCTTCCCCTTTTTATCCAAAATGCTTTAACCATTTTACAAGTCCACCATACATGATAATACATAGCATCAACACAATCACATCTCCAACATTTGGGTTGTAAATTCGGATACATACAAGCTAACTTTTTGGGATCTAAATGCCATCTATAAAACATCTTATAAAAATTCTCTCTCAAGTTTTGGGCTTGTGTATATTTTACATTTTTTACCCAAATCTTTTCCCATTTTTCCATCATTATTGGTTCTTCAAAAGTTTGTGCCCATTTTATCATACAATCTTTAACTAACTCTGTTTCAGAATCTATCTATCAATATATTATACAACCTGTTTATATGCATTTGACTCTGATCCCTAATTTGTTTTACCAAATTTCCATCATTTTGTATGATACCAATTTTCTGGTCTTTTTTCCATCTAGTCTGTAACTGTCCATACTGAAACCAGGTTTGAATTACCCTTTCCTCTCTTAATACATCCAGAGGCTTTAACTGTAGTACACCTCTTTCTATGTTAAGAAGCTCTTTATATGTAATTACATCCTGTTTTTGTTCTATACTTATATTCTCTATTGCATGTCTGGGTACTACCCACATATGTATCTTGTCATTTAAGTTGTATTGATATTTTCTCCAGACACGCAATAGAGCATTCCTTAATATGTGGCTTTAAAAAATCTTGTCCACCTTCTTATCATATATTAAATAAGCATGCCAGCTGTATACCAAATCATATCCCTCAATATTCAATATTCTGTCCTCTGTTAAGTTAATCCAATCACTAATTGTTTTTTTTTTATTAAAATGTTTTTATTTTCCATTTTTTCATTTTCATACACTCACATATATACTGTGCATAGCCGGGGCCATACAACATTAAACAATAATCACAGCAATTCCACTTGTCAACAATACCCACAAAAATAGAAACCCAATATACCTCTTCCACTCTCCATACACCTCTTTCTTCCAACCCCCTCAAACTTTCTATCTTCCCTCCATCAATCCCCTCTACCCTACTTCCCCTCCCCCTCTACCACTCCTCTCTCCCGATCCACTCCCTCCCTTCCTTCTCACCCTCCCTCCCATCCTCTCTCCCGCCCTCTCTACCCATCTTTCTTCTATCCTGCTCCTCCTCCCCTTGGTGTATTTCCACTATATGTCAATGTACTCAACTTGTCCTATTTTTACAGAGAAATTAAAGAGAAACAGTATACATGTGAAGTCGCATTACATTGAAATCTAACACATACTATATAACCCTCCCTCCCCCCCACCCTCCCCCAACACCCCACCTCCCCCCCCCCCCCGACTTCCCAGAGCCCATACACGGTATAGATTTTTAACAAACACAGTCAAAAATATAATGAGAAAAAAGAAATAAAAAAAGAGGTTAATAACATCTCTACATTGATGTTAGCTTCTTTCTGCTACACTAACTTTGAACAGTTTCAATCATTCCTGATCTTAAGCATAGGCTATCTGGAATTTCTTAGTCCCATATTTGTTTTGTATATAGTCAATCCATTTTTTCCAGTCTCGTTTATATCTTTCATTTGAATGATCTTTAAGATATGCCGATATTTTAGCCATCTTGGCTAAATTCGTAACTTTCAATGTCCATTCTTGAGTTGTAGGCAAGTCTTCCTTCTTCCAGTATTGCGCCACCAACAGTCTTGCCGCCGTTATTAGGTGCAGAATCAAGTTAGTCTCTACCATTGTAAAATCAGTACATATACCTAGTAGAAATAACTGAGGAGTAAACTTTATCCTTCTTTTAAAGATATTTTGCATAATCCACCATATTTTTATCCAAAATGCCTTAACCTTTTGGCAGGTCCACCATATATGAAAATATGTAGCATCGAGAGAACCACACCGCCAACATTTAGGCTGTATATTCGGATACATAGAAGCCAACTTTTGGGGATCTAAATGCCATCTATAGAACATCTTATAAAAATTTTCTCTCAGATTTTGAGCTTGTGTAAATTTCACATTTCTTACCCAGATTCTTTCCCATGTATCCAACATTATTGGTTCTTCAATATTTTGAGCCCACTTTATCATACAATCTTTAACTAATTCTGTTTCCGAATCCATCTGTATTAATACATTATATATCCTCTTTATATGCATTAAGCTTTGATCTCTTATTTGTTTAAACAAATTATCTTCAGCTTGGATAAAACCAATTTTTTAATCTATTTTCCACCTGGCCTGTAATTGCCCATACTGGAACCATGTTTGAACTACCTTCTCCTCTTTTAATACCTCTAAAGATTTTAGTTGTAGTACCCCCCTTTCCAAAATGAGAAGCTGTCTGTAGATAGTTCTATCCTGTTTTTGTGCTATATTCATATTTTCAATTGCATGTGTAGGAATTGCCCACATGGGTATCTTGTTATTTAATTTATATTGGTATTTTTTCCAGACCCGCAGTAAAGCATTTCTTAAAATATGACTTTTAAAATTCTTATCCAATTTTTTATTGAATAACAGGTAAGCATGCCAACCATATACCAGATCGTGTCCCTCGATATTCAGTATTCTATCATTAGTTAAATGAGTCTAATCACTAATTACAGATAGCGCCACTGCATCATAATATAGTTTTAGGTTAGGTAATTTCAAGCCTCCTCTCTCGCATACATCTTGCATTATTTTCCTCTTTACCCTCGGCTTTTTTCCTGCCCATACAAATTTGTTGATACCTTTCTGCCATTCTAAAAGATTCACATCTTTTTTGAGTATGGGTAACATTTGGAAGAGAAATAAAAATTTTGGTAAGATGTTCATTTTCACTGCCGCTATCCAACCCAACAAAGATAAGTGCAATTTCTCCCATTTTTTCATCTCTGTCTGTATACTATGCCAAAGTGGTTCATAATTATGCTTATATAGTTTCCCATTTGAGGTTAAAATATTAACTCCAACATATTTGACTTTTTTGACTACCTCACATCCTAGCATCCCTCCTAGTTCTTCCTTTTGTTTAGTATTCATATATATAGCTAATATTTTTGTTTTTCCTAAATTTATTTTAAAACCAGACACTTGACCATATTGATTAATCGTATTCATTAAAACCATACTGGATTTCTGTGGTTGTTCCAATATTATGACCAAATCATCCGCAAAAGTGCGGACTCTGTATTCTTGCTGCCTAATCTTGATCCCTTTTAGACCACCCAGGCCCCGTATTTTATTCAACAATACTTCCAGAGTTATAATAAACAATAGTGGGGACAAAGGACAGCCCTGTCTTGTACCTTTTCCAATTTGAAAAGAGTCTGTTAAACTTCCATTGACTATGATTTGTCCTGTTTGCTGTTGGTATATTGCTTTAATTGACTGTAAAAATCTCCTATCTGCATTTTCTGCAATATCTTCAACAGAAATTGACAGTTAACTTGATCAAAGGCCTTCTCAGCATTCAAAAATATGAACGCGGCAGGAATTTGGTTGTTCTTTCCCAAATATTCTAATGCATTAATAATTAATCTAACATTACTCTTCATCTGTCTCCCCTGTATAAAACCTGTTTGGTCAGTGTGTATCAATTGTTGAATAACCAGCATTAACCTATTTGGTAATATTTTAGTAAAATTTTTATAATCTACATTAAGTAATGAGATAGGTCTATAATTTTTTGATTGGGTAGTGTCTTTTTTTTTTAATTAATTTTTTTTAATTTTTAATTTAAAACAAATACAACATCTTGTGGCCTTCCAGCTTCAACGGTCTTTGGAGGAAGCCAGTTACCTTGACCCCTTCCAGTCGGGCTTCAGACCTGGTTACAGCACAGAAACTGCTTTGGTCGCATTGACCGATGATCTCTGGAGAGCCAGGGATGGAGGCCATGCCTCCATCTTGGTTCTCCTTGACCTCTCGGCGGCTTTCGATACCATCGACCATGGTATCCTTCTGCGACGACTGCGGGAGGTGGGGGTGGGAGGCACTGTCTTGCAGTGGTTCTCCTCCTACCTCTCGGACAGGTCGCAGTCGGTGTTGGTTGGGGGACAGAGATCGACCTCTAGGCCCCTAACATATGGGGTGCCGCAGGGGTCGGTCTTGTCCCCCTTACTATTTAACATCTACATGAAACCGCTGGGCGAGATCATTCGGAGGCATGGGATAAGATACCATCAATACGCGGATGATACGCAGCTGTATCTGTCCGCCCCGTGCCAACTCAATGAAGCGGTGGACGTGATGAGCCAGGGTCTTGAGGCCATTAGGGACTGGATGAGGGCAAACAAGCTTGTACTCAACCCCGAAAAGACCGAGTGGCTGTTGTGTTTCCCTCCCAATAATTTGGCTTGTGTTCCATCGCTCAGGCTGGGGGGCCAAATATTACACCCCTCAGACAGGGTTCTCAACTTGGGAGTCCTCCTGGACCCACAGCTGACCTTTGATTACCATCTGTCGGCTGTGACCAGGGGGGCATTTGCCCAGGTTCGCCTGGTGGGCCAGTTGCGACCCTACCTGAACCGGGAGGCTCTCACAACAGTCACTCGTGCCCTTGTGACCTCTAGGCTGGAATACTGCAACGTGCTCTACATGGGGCTGCCCTTGAAGTGCATCCGGCGACTTCAGCTAGTTCAGAATGCGGCTGCGCGAGTGATCGTGGGCGCACCTCGGTTCGCCCACATAACACCTATCCTCCGCGAGCTGCACTGGCTACCTGTTGATCTCCGGGTGCGCTTCAAGGTGCTTCTCACTACCTATAAAGCCCTTCATGGTAGTGGATCTGCGTACTTGAGAGACGGCCTCCTGCCAATTACCTCCTCTCGACCCATCAGATCTCACAGATTAGGCCTCCTTCGAGTGCCATCTGCCAGCCAGTGCCGGCTGGCAACTACGCGGAGGAGAGCCTTTTCAGTAGCAGCTCCGACCCTCTGGAACGATCTCCCCGTGGAGATTCGTACCCTCACCACCCTTCAGACCTTCCGCACAGCCCTCAAGATCTGGCTATCCCGTCAGGCCTGGGGGTAAAGAGTATAATCCGCCCCCACCCGAATGCTGAATGAATGTTGCTCGATTTTAATTATACATTGTGTTATATGTCATTGTATGTTCCCCCTCCCATATAAGTTGTTTCTCAAACAATACATGCCCACACCAGTGGGAAAAGAAAAAACCAAAAAAGAAACAAAAACAAAAAACAAAAAAAAGGAACACAGGTATATATTATTAAAAAAAAGTATATCAGCTGGTTACAACATGTTTTTGGTGCATCTCTTCCATTAATTCATATTAATTCAAATATCCTAACTCAAATGTTTACCATATTGACATCATTATACCTCCACTTTTAGTTGACTACAGTTATTTAAATATCCTTCATCCTTAAATATGCCAAAGATTTAATCCATAACCACATGCTGACATTTCATTTACTTTTTTGTAAAATCCTCTATTAACATCAAATCCTCATATCCTATTTTAGCTGAACATCCATAATATTTAATACCAAAAATTCCATCTTCCATGCAGTATAGTTTATTATCATTCTCCCTTCTTTATGTAATTATATCGTATATCGTAACATTTTCCCCATATTAGTTAACATTTAACTGCATATATTTTATTCTATTTTTAATAGTGATAATTATTGTGATTAATAACCTTTGTATATGGTCCAAAAATATTTCCAACCTCCCCTTCTCATATCCAATTATTATTTATCATATCAACTCCACATTATATACATTACTATCAATATCATATTTTTGATCAGTTGATTTGATATGAGTTTCTTGCAAACAAATTATATAATTCTTAAACTGTTTAAGATAGTGAAATATTTTCTTTCTCTTCTGTGGAGAATTCAGTCCATTGACATTCCATGTTAGAATCTTAGTTGTCATCTTTGGTTACTTGAAGCTTTTTTAGAGCCTCCTGCATGGCCTGTTTAACCTTTGGCCTAGCTCCTCCCATGGCTTCTGAGCTTGTTGCTGTAACTCCTTGATCGATGGCCAGTGATTGTTGAGGTTGTTGCCTTTTAGCTTGTTTTTCCATTCGTCTGGTAGTCATACGGCTAGGTCTTTGTTCCATAACACCTTGCCCTTCCAGGGAGGAAAGAGGGTACATCTTGTCTGGTAGTTGTGTGGTTTGCTGTCTGTCTTGTCCTTCTTGTGGTCTTTCTCCAGATCCAGATGATGCAGAGTGTCCCACCTTCACAATATTGTGATAAAAATCTCGAGCTTTCCATACGGAGTTGAGACGATATCTTTGCCTGTCAAATCTAAATATAATACCAAATGGTGCATCCCATCTGTACTGTATCTGATGGTTTCTGAGTTCTTCCACTAAAAAAGCATAGTCTCTCCTGGCTCTTAGCATTTGAGGTGGTATTTCTTTCAAAACAGTCAAATCCTGGCCCCCAATTTGAAGCCTAGTGTTATAGGACTCTTGTAGTATCATGTTTCTGAGCTCTCTTGTGGTGAAGTATATAACTACGTCTCGGGGAAGTTGCTTCTGTTTTGCCACCCAAGAATTAACGCTATAAGCTTTATCGATCTGCCAGTCAAAGTTGGACCCCGGTCTTCCCACCAGACAATCAAAAGCTTCTGAAAAAATCTGTTTCAAGTTCTCCTGTTTATCCTCATGCAACCCCCTGACTCTTAATGCCAGCTCCATCTGCCTGTACTGTATCATAATAATTTGTTTTTCAGCATTTTCAACTTTTTGTTGCACCACCTCAATTTTGGATGTCAAATTGGTAGCTTCGTTAAGATCCTCTAGATTATCTTCAATTCCAGAAACATGTTCTGTCAGTACAGTTACAAGTCCCAGCATATCATCTTTCATTTTAGCAATCCTAGTATCAATTTTATCATATAAGTCCGCCTTAAGCTCTTTTCTCTCCTCCTATATCTCGTCTCTAAATTCTCTAAAAGTTTCCAAAAAAAGTTCTTTCGTTAGCAAATCTCCAGTAGGGGGCATAGAGGGTGGAGGCTGCAACTTTGTGCCAGGTATTGGGGATGTACTTCTAGAAGGAAGTTTCAGCTCAAGATTTAGTTTTGAGGCCATTACAAGTCTTATCTTCAAGCAATTAATCAAACTCTACTGGCCCACTATGCAGCTACGAAAAAAGGTATTAAATCACCCCTTTGTTAGCTCCTTAGGACTTTTCAGAAGGTTTCAGGAAAAAAAAGCATTGTAACGAAGCAGCTCAGCATATTCAGCGCCATTTTAGATTTCTCTATATCAGAAATATATATTAGCAAAGTTGATAAGAGGAAAGTCTTGTAGAATCTTGTAGAAATGAAACTAATTAATAAGAAGCTGCTGGTCGGCTGTTCCCTCCCTTTGAAGTTTTATAGCTGTTCTTTGCAAAAAGATTAGGGAGGTGAGCGTTGTTACGGAGAATACACAATCGCCATTTTAGGAGCTTTTTTTTAGATAACGAAATTAACGAAGGAAGATCTTGTAAAAAAATGAAGCTAGGATTTAAATAAGCAAATGAGGTTCTCAGATACGGGCTCTGCTTGTATTAAAATCAGATAGATAGTTCAAATATTGTTCTAAGTGGGAGGATCTTACTTTGAGCTGAAAAAAAACAACTGTAGATTCTGGCACAGAGATGATTCAGCCTTGGCTGGCCCCCCCTCTCTTCGCAGACATAAAAGCTGCAAAGATCAAAAAAAGGCACTTTGCCAGCTGGATCTCTCTCCTCCCCTTCTTGCCTGAAGGATAAGGTATCTGTCAGATGTCTAGGCAGATAACGCGACCAGGAACTCGGGAGCAGCTCTATTAAGCTGCCACCATCAGCAAGGTCCTGCCCAGGAAGTCCCAATCACTAATTGTTGATAAAACTACTGCTTCATAATATAATTTTAAGCTGGGCATTTTCAAACCTCCTCTTTCATGTATATCTTGCATTATTTTAAGTTTTATTCTCGGTCTCTTCCCTGCCCAAACAAAGTTATTAATACCTTTCTGCAATTCTTCCAAATTTGCACCTTTTTTGAGTATTGGCATCATTTGAAAAAGAAATAAAAATTTAGGCAAAACATTCATTTTTACTGCTGCTATCCTTCCCAGCAAAGATAATTATAATTTTCTGCATTTATTCATCTCTGTCTGTATTTTGTGCCATAATGGTTCATAATTTGTGCTAACACCATTATTGTCTGCTGCAGAGCCATCTGTTGAGAACCATAGGCTCTCCCTGAACTCGTAACTTAACAGCTGCGCAATTTATTTTTCTTTATTTTTTCTCTCTTTTTCTCCCCCTTCTTTTCTTTTCTTTCTTTGTAGTATGGGATATGCATGTGATATGCTTGTAGTTGAGTGAATGGTCCCACTTTTATTGCTATTATTGCTGTATTTTTGTATTTTTTAATTACTACGTGGGGACTGCTTGAGTGAGTGAATGAGTATGTTTGATTCGGAGGACCTGCCGGGGAATGCGGGGGTCACTGTGGTGGTCGGGGGGACCACGGACACGGGAGTGGGCCGGAGCATCACGGTCGTAACGGGGAGGGGCAGATACGGCGGGGACTTTAGGGCTGGCCATTACCGGGGAAGGAGGGCTCGCTACGTCACAGAGATCCCTCCTTCCGGCCCTATGAGTCCACTCCGAGGCCAGATGGCGCGAGTAATCAGGACCCTGGTCTCAGGCTGTTGTCGCTAAATGCCAGGTCTGTAGTTCACAAGGCTCCCCTCGTCCGGGACTTAATTTTAGACGAGAGGGCAGACCTGGCATGTATTACTGAAACCTGGCTGGGCCCGGAGGGAGGAGTCCCCCTCGTAGAGATGTGCCCAGAAGGATTTCAGGTGCTTCATCAGCTGAGAGCTCAGAGAAGGGGTGGGGGTGTGGCTATTGTTATCCGAGAGTCTCTAGCACCTCGTAGGATCCCTGCTCCGGAGCTTGACCCCTCAAGGGTCAAGTGGGCTTGCTGTTAACGTACCTGCCTCCCAACAGCGTTGCAGCAGCCCTCCCCTCGCTCCTCGAGTCGGTAGCCGAGCTAGCAATTGAGTTCCCCAGGCTTATGGTCCTGGGGGATTTCAATTTGCCTTCGCTCGGTGAACACTCTGATGGGGCGCAGGAGTTCATGGCTTCCATGACAGCCATGGGCTTGACCCAAGTAATTCGGGGCCCAACTCACTCAGCGGGTCACACGCTCGACCTCGTATTCCTCTCGGAGCAGTGGACTTGTGATCTTGGTCTGAGGGGTAATGAGATCATACCCCTGTCATGGTCAGACCACTGCCTACTGAGGCTTGACTTTCGGAGACCAAACCCCCACTGTAGGGAGGAGGAACCGACCAGGTGGTTCCGCCCCAGGCGACTTATGGACCCCTTGAGGTTCCAGACAGAGCTTGGGGTTATTCCTGATACCCTCGCCCACAGTTCGGTGGAGACTCTGGTTGCTGCCTGGAACTCAGCAGCGACGGAGTCTCTTGACCAGATTGCGCCACTACGGCCGCTCCGAGGCAGTGGATTCCGGAGGCCACCTTGGTTCACTGAGGAGCTCCGGGAGAGGAAGCGACGGAAGCGACGCCTAGAACACCTATGGAGGTCCAACAAGTCCGAATCGAACCGAGCACTTTTGACATCTTGCATCAAGGATTACATCAGGGCAATTAGGACGGCAAAAAGATCTTACATTGCCACCTTGATTGCGTCCGCTGAGTCCCGCCCAGCCGCCCTGTTTAGGATAACCCGCTCTCTCCTAAATAGGAGGGAGACGGGGGACCCCTTGCAGGGTAGGGCTGAGGAATACATCCAGTTCTTAGTGGACAAAGTTGCTTGGTTTCGATCGGACTTGGACTCCGACTTTGCAGATCCAGCCGAGGCACAGGGGGATAATCTGGAACACCATCGCTGGGTTGAGTTTCAGGATGTTGCCCCTGGGGATGTGGACAAGGCCATGAGAGCTGTGAGTGCCTCCACCTGTGTACTGGACCCATGCCCCTCCTGGCTGGTTGCTAACAGCAGGGAGGTGACACGGGGCTGGATCCAGGCGGTTGTTACCGCCTCCCTTCGGGAGGGGGTCTTTCCCTCCGCACTTAAAATGGCGGTGGTGAGACCCCTCCTGAAGAAACCATATCTGGATCCAGCCATTCTTAACAATTACCGTCCAGTCTCCAACCTCCCCTTTGTGGGAAAGGTTGTTGAGAAGGTGGTGGCCTACCGGCTCCAGCGGTCCTTGGAGGAAGCTAGTTATCTCGACCCCTTCCAGTCCGGCTTCAGGCCTGGTTACAGCACAGAAACCGCTTTGGTCGCATTGACCGATGATCTCTGGAGAGCCAGAGATGGAGGCCACGCCTCCATCCTGGTTCTCCTTGACCTCTCAGCGGCTTTCGATACCATCGACCATGGTATCCTTCTGCGACGACTGCGAGAGGTGGGGGTGGGAGGCACTGTCTTGCAGTGGTTCTCCTCCTACCTCTCGGACAGGTCGCAGTCGGTGTTAGTTGGAGGGCAGAGATCGACCCCTAGGCCCCTAACATATGGGGTGCTGCAGGGTTCGGTCTTATCCCCCCTACTTTTCAACATCTACATGAAACCGCTGGGCGAGATCATTCGGCGGCATGGGATAAGATACCATCAATATGCGGACGATACCCAGCTGTATCAATGAAGCGGTGGACGTGATGAACCGGGGCCTTGAAGCTGTTAGGGACTGGATGAGGGCTAACAAGCTTGTGCTCAACCCGGATAAGACCGAGTGGCTGTTGTGTTTCCCTCCCACTAACTTGGTTAGTGTCCCATCTCTCAGGCTGGGGGGTCAAACATTACACCCCTCAGACAGGGTTCGCAACCTGGGAGTCCTCCTGGACCCACAGCTGACCTTCGACCACTATTTATCAGCTGTGACCAGGGGGGCATTTGCACAGGTTCGCCTGGTGCACCAGTTGCGACCCTACCTGAACCGGGAGGCTCTCACAACAGTCACTCGTGCCCTTGTGACCTCTAGGCTGGAATACTGCAACGTGCTCTACATGGGGCTGCCCTTGAAGAGTATTCGGCGACTTCAGCTGGTCCAGAATGCGGCCGCGCGAGCGATCGTGGGTGCACCTCGGTACACCCACATAACACCTATCCTCCGCGAGCTGCGCTGGCTACCTGTCGATCTCCGGGTGCGCTTCAAGGTGCTACTTACCACCCATAAAGCCCTTCATGGTAGTGGATCTGGATACTTGAGAGACCGCCTCCTGCCAATTACCTCCTCGCGACCTATTAGATCACATAGATTAGGCCTCCTCCGAGTTCCATCTGCCAGTCAGTGTCGACTGGCAACTACGCGGAGGAGAGCCTTCTCGGTAGTAGCTCCGACCCTTTGGAACGATCTCCCCATGGAGATTCGTACCCTCACCACCCTCCAGACCTTCCGCACAGCCCTTAAAATCTGGCTATCCCGTCAGGCCTGGGGTTAAAGAATGTAACTCACCCCCACCCGAATGGTATGAATGTTGTGTTCTATTTTTAATTATGTATTGCTCTTATGTGTTATTGTTTGTATCCCCCTCCCCATGAGTTGTAAGCCGCCCTGAGTCCCCCCAGGGAAAAGGGCGGCCTATAAATAAATTTTCAAATTTCAATTTCAAATTTCAAAAAAAATTTCAAATTTCAAATTTCAAATTATGCTTATATAATTTCCCATTTGAAGTTGTGATATAAACTCCTAAGTATTTAACCTCTCTTACTATCTCACATCCTGTTACTCTTTCTAAATCTTCTTTTTGATTTGTAGTCATATTTTTAACTATCATCTTTGTTTTCCCTAGATTTATTTTAAACCCAGATACTTGACCATATTGATTAATTATGTTCATTAAACCTATAGCTGATTTCCCCAGTTGGGTTAAAGTTACTACCAAGTCATCTGCAAATGCTCGTACTCTGTATTTATAATGCCTAATCTTAATTCCCTGTAGATAATCTGAATCATGTATTCTGTTCAACAATAATTCCAAAGTTAAAATAAACAATAATGGAGACAGGGGACACCCCTGTCTTGTCCCCTTTTCGATTTTAAAAGATTCTGTTAGATTACCATTAACTATAATTTGTGCTGTTTGTTTCTGATATATTGCCTTGATAGATTGTGTAAAATACTCTCCAAAATGCATCTTTTGTATTATTTTCATTAGAAATTGCCAATTCACTTGATCTACCTGGTTTATTTGCATTGCAAAAAGTATTGTGTTTAGCATATAGCAAATTAGTTGCTACTTGGTCTGACATCAAATTGCCCTCGCAGTAAAGTAATTGCTTCTTTTGTCTTCTTATCATCTGGGTTAGATATTAGCGCCTGCTCTTTCTTCTTTACCTCCTCTTTTAGTTCCCTTTCCCTTATGCATGTTAAAAACAAAATATTCTTTCAATAGTTTTTTACATTCTATGACATTTCCCTCATATCTAAATAAATTTTCATTTAACCTCCAAGACCTCCTAGATCCCTCTCCATATTCCAGTTCCATCCACACCTGATTATGATCTGTTAGAGTTCTCGGGCATATCTTTGTCTTCTTCACCCTGGAAAGAAAGTCATTCATAGTTAATATAAAGTCAATTCTAGAGAAAGATTGGTGCCTATCAGAAAAAAATGTAAAGTCTTGTTCTTTAAGATTTCGTTCACGCCAAATATCCCTCAGTTCCATATCATCCATCATGTCGAAGAAAGATTTAGGCAATCTTGCTCGTGTTTGAGTATTTTGCAAAAGTACCTTCTTGTCTTTCATACTCCATTCCAGTCACCCAATAATATACACAATCTATAATCCCATTGTATTAATTTTGTATGCAGCAACTTGTAAAAATTTTCTTGTTGTTGATTGGGAGCATATACTCCTGATAAGAATATTTACGTCCCTTCTATTAATAATTCAGTTGCAATATATCTTCCTTGAGGTTCTGCTTCAATTAATTTAGCCTTTAAGTCTTTCCTTAAATATATAACTATGCCATTTTTCTTCTCTGGAGCAGATGCCACAAAGTGTGTTCTCAATCTTGTATTTATCAAATATTTCTGGTCATTTGTTCTAATATGTGTTTCTTGCAAACAAATTACATCATTTTTGAATTGCTTCAAATAGTGAAATATTTTTTTCCTTTTTTGTGGTGAGTTTAAGCCATTAATGTTCCAGGTTAAAAATTTAATTGTCATCTTTTGTCCCCTGAAGCTTTTTAAGAGCTGCCTGAAAATCCTGCTGGAATTTCTTCTTTGGTCTGGCTCCCCCCACAGTTTCTGTATTTGTGTTTATAGGTTCTTGGATTGTTGTCTGAGCTTGTTGCATCTTTAATTCTTGTTCTTTACGTTTAGTTGCTGCTTGAGTTTGTCTTTGTTCCATAACTCCTTCTGTCTCCTCAAATAACTCCAAGGCTTGAACAACATCCAACAGTTGCAGTAAATCTTGTGAAGTCAAGGCATTTCCTTGGGCTTGTATCTGGGTAGCTGCCTGTCTAGCCTCCCCTGCTTCTTTTCTTCTTCTGAGTCCTGGAGATGGTGGGTATCCAGCCTTTAGTACATTACTGTAAAAATCTCTTGCCTTCCAAACTGAATTAAGGCAATATCTTTCTCCTAGATAATCAGAGGTGGGTTCCTACCAATTCGCACCTATTCGGTAGAACCGGTTCATCAAATCTACTGAACCAGTTAGAAGAGGTTCCACCAGTGGACCCAGAAAGCAGGCCACACCTACAGAAGAGGTTCCAAAAATTATTGAAACCCACCACTGGTGGGTGTGTAATGTCCCACAGTTATCTATGCATTAATAATGGTCTAGTAATATTTCCTTATACATTTTAGGGACCTTTCCTTACATAATTGGTGTTTTCTTTCATACTTTTGGATTTCTAATTTCTGTTTCCATTAGTTAGCAATTGCTAAAATAAATCCCACGTGAAAAAGTATTCAAAGCCTTCTTGATTTTAATTGTCAATTTATTTATTCCTGCACATTGTAATATTTATTCATTTACATATCTCTGTTTTTCTTTTTTTTTTGCATTCAAAAGTTTTATTTCTTTTAAAACAAACATTTCATCATTCCTCAATCAGTAAGGCATCGAATTACCATTTTTTGTATGTCAAAATAATTCTAGTTTACCACCAAATTCTTGTCTAGCCTAATGCATACCCCTCCCTCCCTCCACCCTCCCCCCCAACCCCCCTCCTCCTCCCCCCCCGACTTCCCAGAACCCGTACACAGTATGGATTTTTAACAAACACAGTCTAAAATCTATTGAAAAAAAAGAAATAAAGAAATTAATGACATTCTACATTGACCTTCGCTTCTTCTTGCTGAACTAACTTTAAACAATTTAAATCATTTCTGATCTTAAGCATAGGCTAACTGAAATTTCTTGGTCCCGTATTTATTTTGTATATAGTCAATCCATTTTTTCCAGTCTCGTTTATATCTCTCATTTGAGTGATCTTTAATATATGCCGATATTTTAGCCATCTCGGCTAATGTCCATTCTTGAGTTGTAGGCAAGTCTTCCTTCTTCCAGTATTGTGCCACCAACAGTCTTGCTGCCATTATTAGGTGCAGAATCAAGTTACTCTCTACCACTGTAAAATCAGTACATATACCTAGTAAGAATAACTGAGGAGTAAACTTTATCCTTCTTTTAAAGATATTTTGCATAATCCACCATATTTTCATCCAGAATGCCTTAACCTTTTGGCAGGTCCACCATATATGATAATATGTAGCATCGAGAGAAGCACACCTCCAACATTTAGGCTGTACATTCGGATACATAGAAGCCAGCTTTTTGGGATCTAAATGCCATCTATAGAACATCTTATAAAAATTTTCTCTCAGATTTTGAGCTTGTGTGAATTTCACATTTGTTACCCATATTCTTTCCCATGTATCCAACATTATTGGTTCTTCAATATTTTGAGCCCACTTTATCATACAATCTTTAACTAATTCTGTTTCCGAATCCATCTGTATTAATACATTATATATCCTCTTTATATGCATTAAGCCTTGATCTCTTATTTGTTTAAACAAATTATCTTCAGCTTGGATAAAACCAATTTTTTTATCTATTTTCCACCTGGCCTGTAATTGCCCATACTGGAACCATGTTTGAACTACCTTCTCCTCTTTTAATACCTCCAAAGATTTTAGTCGTAGTACCCCCCCCTTTCCAAAATGAGAAGCTGTCTATAGGTAGTTCTATCCTGTTTTTGTGCTATGTTCATATTTTCAATTGTATGTCTAGGAATTGCCCACATGGGTATTTTGTCATTTAATTTATATTGGTATTTTTTCCAGACCCGCAGTAAAGCATTTCTTAAAATATGACTTTTAAACTTCTTATCCAGTTTTTTGTTGAATAACAAAATAATAATCCAGTTTTTTGTTGACTTCCTGGGAGGAGCCTGCTGATGGTGGCAGCTTAAAATTAGCTGCCCCTGAATTCCTGGTCACGTATCTGTTTAGATGATCATCCATCTGACGTCTTAACAGGTTTCTTATCCTTCAGGCAAGAAGGGAAGAAAAATAGTTTTGCTGGCAAATGCCCTTCGATTTTTGCAGCTTTTGTGCCTGCAGAGAGAGGGGGGCCAGCCCAAAGCAGAACGGCATCCGTGCTGGGAACTTCAAACTGCCTTGTGCAGTACAAAGTAAGGTCCCCCGAACTCAGATCAAAGCTTTGATTTATTAGATTTTATTACAAGCTGAATCCGTTTACGTGGACATTAATTGTTTACCAAGATCTTAGCTTCTTTTTTTTTACAAGATCTAGTTACTTAGAAGCTTTTAAAATGGCGCCGAGCCAGCTGGATTCTCCGGTAATAATGATTATCTTCTTAAACTCCTTGTTAAATGCTACAGAACTCTAAAATTTCAAAGGAGCGTCTTATCACCTGTTTCACAATCGGCCAGCAGAAGCTTTCTAATTAGTTTCATTTTTACAAGTCTTTCATTCTCTCATTAATCTTGCTTATCTGGAATTTAAATGGTGATGAATCTGCTCAACTGTCTTGTTACAATGCTTATTTTCTGAAAGTTTTGCCAAGCCTCAAATTTCAAAGTAAAGGCAGAAATTCAGCGTCTTTACTTATAGCTGCACAGTCAGGAAGCAGAGTTTTATTAACTGCTGGAAGATAAAACTTGGAATGGCCTCAAAACCAAATCTTAATCCGAAACCGTCACCCTCTATTCCCAGGGGCACATCCCCAGTGCCTGGCACAAGGTTGCAGCCTCCGCTCCCTACGCCCCCTGCTGGAAATTTTTTAATGAAAGAATTCTTCTTGAGTGAATTAAGTGTGGCTCTTAACACACAGACAATTAAAATGGAAGATAAACTTAGAGATCTTAAAGAGGAGATAAAACAGGAGATAAAACAGGAGGGAAAAGAGGAAATAAAAGAAATAAAAGAGGAAATAAAAGGGGAAATAAAAGGACTTAAACAGGAGTTGTATGAGAAAATCGATGCCAGGGTTGTTAAAATTAAAGATGAAATGCTGAGACTTGTAACTGTATTGACAGAACATGTTTCCAGAATTGAAGATAGTCTAGAGGATCTTAATGAGGCTAATACCAACTTGACATTGAAAACAGAGGCGGTGGAACAAAAAGTGGAAAATGCTGAAAAAGAAATTATTATGATACAGTATAGACAAATGGAGTTTGCATTAAGAGTAAGGGGGCTGCGTGAGGAGAAACAGGAGAACCTGAAACAGATTCTATCAGAAGCCTTTGACCGCCTGGTGGGAAGACCAGGGACTAACCTCGACTGGCAGATTGACAAAGTTTATTGCGTTAACTCTTGGGTGGCAAAGCAGAAGCAGCTTCCTCGAGACATCGTTATATGCTTCACTACAAGAGAGCTTAGAAATATGGTACTACAAGAGTCTTATAACACTAAGCTTCAAATTGGCGGTCAAGACCTGATTGTTTTGAAAGAGATACCACCCCAAACGTTAAGAGCCAGGAGAGACTACACTTTTTTAGTCGAAGAACTCGGAAACCATCAGATACAGTATAGATGGGACGCACCATTTGGCATTATACTTACATTTGATAGGCAAAGATATCGCCTCAACTCTGTATGGAAAGCCCAATATTTTTATCATAATATTTTGAAGGCTGGATATCCTGCATCATCTGGACCTGGAGAAAGACCACAAGAAGGACAGGACAGACAGCAAACTACACAACTATCAGATAAGATGGAGCATCTCTCTCTTCCAGAAGCGCAAGGTGTTATGGAACAAAGACCTAGCCGTATGATTACTAGACGAATGGAGAAACAAGCTAAAAAGCAACAACATCAACAATCACTGGCCATCGATCAAGGAGCTACAATAACAAGTCTGGAAGCAGTGGGAGGAGCTAGGCCTAAGGCTAAACAGGCCATGCAGGAAGCTCTAAAAATGCTTCAGCCAACCAAAGATGACAACTAAGATTTTAACATGGAATGTCAATGGATTGAATTCCCCACAGAAGAGAAAGAAAATATTTCACTATCTCAAACAGTTTAAGAATGACATAATTTGTTTGCAAGAAACTCATATCAAATCAACTGATCAAAAATATTTGATTAACTCAAAACTTGGTCAACATTTTGTAGCTTCTGCTATGGAAAAGAAGAATGGTATAGTTGTATACTTAAGAAAAGACATGAAAACTGAATTAATTGAAGCAGATCCCTTCGGAAGATATATCGCTTTAGCCCTAATCCTAGAAGGGAAAAAGACATTACTTTTGGGAATTTATTCCCCTAATCAACAGCAAGATGGATTCTATAGAAATCTTCATGCTAAATTAGTACAGTGGGACTGTAGGTCCTGTATACTATTGGGTGATTGGAATGGTGTGATAGACACTAAGAGAGATAAGATATCTCTGTTTTTCCACTGTTGTGCAAACACAATTCCAGCAGCTGCTAACATGTTTAAAATTAAATATATATTATACTCCCTTTCAAATAGCCAACAAAATATTTCTGGTTTTAATTCCATATCTTCCTTTACGATTGCTTCTAACCACTAATTTCTGAATAGCTATTTGGACCGATCTAAGTACTAATTCATAATTTCATATCCGGTCACATGGGCGGCAAGCCAATCCCATCCGGTCACATGGTGGCAAGCCACTCTCACAAAGGAGGCCACACCCACAGAGTAGGTTCCAACAATTTTTGAAACTCACCACTGTAGATAATTCACCACCAATCCAGCTGGAACCTCCCATCTATACTGTATCTGTGATTTCTAAGTTCATCAACTAGGAATGCATAATCCTTTCTGGATCTCAACATTTTAGGGGGAATTTCCTTCAGTACTACCACCTCCTGTCCTGCCACCTGTAGCTTGTTTTTATAGGTTGCTTGTAATATTCCATTCTTTGTTTTCCTGGTGACAAAATAAATTACAATATCTCTTGGTAGTTGTCTCTGTCTAGCAATCCATGAATTAACACAATAAATTTTGTCAATCTGCCAATCATATTTTGCCTTTGGTTCGCCAATTAACTGAGCGAAAGCTTCTGCAAAGATCTCTTTCAAATTTTCTTGGTTATTTTCTTTCAGGCCTCTTATTCTCAAAGCAAATTCCATCACTCTGTATTGTATCATTGTAACATCTGCCTCTGACTTTTCGATCTTGATTTGAGCCTCATCAACTTTGTTCTCCAGATTCACATTAAACTGATTATTTTCTTCCACCTTATCCTCCAGTGATGTTACATAACCAAGCAAACTCTTAAATGCATCCACTATATCTTCTATTATTTGTTGATTGTGGGTTTGGATTAAATTCTTAATTTCAGACATTTCGTCAGAGACATCTTTAAAAGCAGTTGTAATTTTTTCTTCCAAAACACAGGCTTGTGCCTTTAAAGTGCTTTGAAGGGCTTCAAGTGTCAATGTTTGTGTATCCGCTGGGGGTAATAAAGACTGCAGTTTGGGTAGCTGGGCTGGGGAACTTCCAGTGCTCTTAGAAGCACTTATTTTTGTTTGTTTTGAAGCCATTTCCAAATATTCAAATCACACTTTTCAGTAGCCAAATTATTGAGTTCAAAAAGTCCACTTAATCCCCAAATTTGTTAAGTCTTATAGTTTGTTAGTAAACCATTGCTGTTTTCTTTAATCTTAAAATCTTGGTTCTTTTTTGTGTGTGTGTTTTTTTGTTACATAGATAGTTTTATTTTCCATTTTCATTTTCTTACAGTCACACATATACTGTACAGAACCGGGGCCATATAACATTAAACAATAAACACAGCCATTCCTCTTGTCAATAATACCCCCCCAAAATAGAAACCCAATGTACCTCTTCGACCCTCCAAACACCCTTTCTTTAGCCCCCCTCCAACTTTCCGTCTTCCCACCATCATTCCCCTCCACCCTACTTCCCCTTCCCCTCTACCACGCCTCTCTCCCAATACGCTCCCTCCCTTCCTTCTCACCCTCCCTCCAATCCTCTCTCCCACCCTCTCTACCCCTCTTTCTTCTTTCCCTCTACTCCTCCCTTCGGTGTATTTCTACTATCTATTAATATATTCAGCTTGTCCTATTTTTACACTGGAATTAAAGAGCAACAGTATACAAGTGCAATCGTATTACTTTAGTATCTAGCACATACTATATATCCCCCCTCCCCCCTAAGACCCCACCTTCCTCCCCCCCCCAACTTCCCAGAGCCTGTACACGGTGTAGCTTTTTAATAAACACAGTCTAAAATATATTAAGGCAAAGGAAATTTAAAAAAAAAAAGAAAGTCAATAACATCTCTGCATTGAACTCAGCTTCTTGCTGTTGCACAAACTTTAAGCAGTTATTCATAATCTTAAGCATAGGCTATCTGGAATTTCTTAGTCCCGTATTTGTTTTGTGTATAGTCAATCCATTTTTTCCAGTCTTGTTTATATCTCTCATTTGAGTGGTCTTTAAGATATGGCGATATTTTAGCCATCTCGGCTAGGTTTGTAACTTTCAATATCCATTCTTGAGTTGTAGGCAAGTCTTCCTTCTTCCAGTATTGCGCCACCAACAGTCTTGCTGCCGTTATTAGGTGCAGAACCAAGTTGGTCTCTACTGCTGTAAAGTCAGTACATATACCTAATAAAAATAACTGAGGAGTAAATTTTATCCTTCTTTTAAAGATATTTTGCATGATCCACCAGATTTTTATCCAAAATGCCTTAACCTTTTGACAAGTCCACCATATATGAAAATATGTAGCATCGAGAGAACCACATCTCCAACATTTAGGCTGTACATTCGGATACATAGAAGCCAGCTTTTTAGGATCTAAATGCCATCTATAAAACATCTTATAAAAATTTTCTCTCAGGTTTTGTGCTTGTGTAAATTTCACATTTCTTACCCATATTCTTTCCCACGTGTCCAACATTATTGGTTCTTCAATATTCTGAGCCCACTTTATCATACAATCTTTAACCAATTCCGTTTCCGAATCCATCTGTATTAGTACATTATATATCCTCTTTATATGCATTAAGCTTTCAAACCATGCTTGAACTACCTTCTCCTCTTTCAATACCTCTAAAGATTTTAGTTGTAGAACCCCCCTTTACAAAGTGAGAAGTTGTCTGTAAGTGGTTCTATCGTGTTTTTGTTCTATATTCATATTTTCAATTGCATGTCTAGGAATTGCCCACATGGGTAACTTATCATTTAATTTATGTTGATATTTTTTCCAGACCCACAATAAAGCATTTCTTAAGATATGACTTTTAAAGTTCTTATCCAATTTTTTGTTGAATAACAAGTAAGCATGCCAACCATATACCAGATCATGTCCCTCGATATTCAGTATTCTATCATTGGTTAAATGAGTCCAATCACTAATTACAGATAGCGCCACTGCATCATAATATAGTTTTAGGTTAGGTAATTTCAAGCCTCCTCTCTCGCGTACATCTTGCATTATTTTCATCTTTACCCTCGGTTTCTTTCCAGCCCATACAAATTTGTTGATACCCTTCTGCCATTCTAAAAGATTCACATCTTTTTTAAGTATAGGTAGCATTTGAAAAAGAAATAAAAATTTTGGTTAAAATGTTCATTTTCACTGCCGCTATCCTACCCAGCAAAGATAAGTGCAATTTCTCCCATTTTTTCATCTCTATCTGTATACTCCGCCAAAGTGGTTCATAATTATGCTTATATAGTTTCCCATTTGAGGCTAAATTATTGACCCCAAGATATTTGACTTTTTTTAACTACCTCACATCCTAGCATCCCTCCTAGTTCTTCCTTTTGTTTAGTATTCATATTTATAGCTAATATTTTGGTTTTTCCTAAATTTATTTTAAAACCAGACACTTGACCATATTGATTAATCGTGTTCATTAAAACCATACTAGATTCCTGCGGTTGTTCCAATATTATGACCAAATCATCCGCAAAAGCGCGGACTCTGTATTCTTGCTGCCTAATCTTGATCCCTTTTAGACCATCCAAGCCCTGTATTTTATTCAATAATACTTCCAAAGTTATAATGAACAATAGTGGGGACAAAGGACAGCCCTGTCTTGTACCTTTTCCGATTTGAAAAGAGTCTGTTAAACTTCCGTTGACTATGATTTGAGCTGTTTGCTGTTGGTGTATTGCTGTAATTGACCGTAAAAAGCTATCTCCTATCTGCATTTTTTGCAGTATCTTCAACAGAAATTGCCAATTAACTCGATCGAAGGCCTTATCAGCATCCAGAAATATGAACGCAGCAGGGATTTGGTTGTTCTTTCCCAAATATTCTAATGCATTAATGATTAGTCTAACATTACTCTTCATCTGTCTCCCCTGTATAAAACCTGTTTGGTCGGTATGTATCAATTGTTGAATAACCACCATTAACCTATTTGCTAGTATTTTAGTAAAGATTTTATAATCTACATTAAGTAATGAGATAGGTCTATAATTTTTTGGTTGGGTAATATCTTGATCTTCTTTGGGTATCAACGATATAAACGCTGTCTTCCAAGATGGGGGCACTTTACCTTCCATTTGAATTTTATTAAATAGTTCTCTAAGAGGTTCTACCATTTCTAACTGTAAGTTTTTATAGTAAACCACTGTCAAGCCATCTGTGCCTGGCGCTTTCCCTAACTTTAGTTGTTTGATTACCTGCAAGATTTCCCCTGAGGTTATTGGTTGGTTCAACTTTTGCCTGTACTCTTCTCTAACTAGGGGTATTTTCTCTTTATCTAAGTATTTGTCTATGTCTAAACCCTTAATTTTGTCCCCTTTATACAATTCTGTAAAGAATTCCCGGAATGCCTTTTGAATCTCCTCCTGTTGAAACACCTCCTTCCCTCTATAAATCAATCTGGTTACATTTCGAGTTTTCGGTTTTTTCCTAATCTGATAAGCTAACCATCTGCCCGGTTTATTTGCGTTACAAAAAGTATTGTGTTTGGCATATAATAAACTAGTGGCTACCTGATCAGAGATCAACATATCAAATTGGGATTTTAATATAGTAATTGCTTCCTTAACCTTTGTATCGCCTGGATTCAATGTTAACGCCAACTCCTTCCCTTTAATTTCCTCTTCCAATTCTTTTCGTTTCAGCCCTTGTTTATGTCTATGTATTTTGTTTATATTCTTCAGTACTCCTCTCATATACGCTTTGCTTGCATCCCATACAAATTCCATAGGTGTACCCTTATTCATATTCAGAACAAAGTATTCAGATAACAATTTTTTACAATCATTAATGTACTTCTCATATCTAAATAAGTTTTCATTCAGCCTCCAAGACCTTCTTGCCTGCACTGCCCTTCCCAATTCTATCCAAACTAGGTTATGATCCTAAAGGACCCTCGCCGCAATCTTTGTCTTCTTCACCCTAAAAAGTAAATCATTAGTGATTAGTATAAAATCAATCCTTGAAAAGGATTGATGTCTATCAGAAAAGAAGGTGAAATCATATTCCTCTGCGTTTCTTTCTCGCCAAATATCTCTCAATTCAAAGTCGTCCATCATGTCAAAAAAAGGTTTGGGTAGCTTAGCTCGCATTTTAGTATTAGGGCGAGAGGTCTTCTTATCTCTTTTAGTGTCAATCACGCCGTTCCAGTCACCCAATAGTATACAAGACTTATAGTCCCACTGTACTAATTTAGCGTGAAGATTTCTATAGAATCCGTCTTGCTGTTGATTAGGAGCATAAATTCCCAAAAGTAATGTCTTTTTCCCTTCTAAGACTAAGTCTAGCGCGATATATCTTCCAAAGGGATCTGCTTCAATTAGTTCAGTCTTAATGTCTTTTCTTAAGTATACAACTATACCATTTTTCTTTTCCGTAGCAGAGGTCACAAAATGTTGACCAAGTTTGGGGTTAAACAAATATTTTTGATCAGTTGATTTGATATGAGTTTCTTGTAGACAAATTATATCATTCTTGAACTGTTTAAGATAGTGGAATATTTTCTTTCTCTTCTGTGGAGAGTTCAGTCCATTGACATTCCATGTTAAAATCTTAGTTGTCATCTTTGGTTGCCTGAAGCTTTTTTAAAGCCTCCTGCATGGCCTGTTTAACCTTTGGCCTAGCTCCTCCCATGGCTTCTGAGCTTGTTGCTGTAACTCCTTGATCAATGGCCAATGATTGTTGAGGTTGTTGCATTGTAGCTTGTTTTTCCATTCGTCTAGTGGTCATATGGCTAGGTCTTTGTTCCATGGCAGCTTGCCCTTCCGGGAGGGGAAGATGGTGCATCTTGTCTGGTAGTTGTGTAGTTTGCCGTCTATCTTGTCCTTCTTGTGGTCTTTCTCCAGATCCAGATGGTGCAGGGTGTCCCACCTTCAAAATATTGTGATAGAAATCTCGGGCTTTCCATACAGAGTTGAGACGATATCTTTGCTTGTCAAGTGTAATTATAATACCAAATGGCACATCCCGTCTATACTGTATCTGACGGTTTCTGAGTTCTTCCACTAGAAAAGCATAATCTCTCCTGGCTCTTAGCATTTGAGGTGGTATTTCTTTCAAGACAATCAAATCCTGGCCTCTGACTTGAAGCCTGGTGTTATAGGACTCTTGTAATATCATGTTTCTGAACTCTTTTGTGGTGAAGTATATAACTACATCTTGGGGGAGTTGCTTTTGTTTTGCCGCCCATGAATTAACGCGACAAATTTTATCGATCTGCCAGTCAAAGTTGGACCCCGGTCGTCCCACCAGACGGTCAAAAGCCTCTGAAAAAATCTGTTTCATGTTCTCCTGTTTATCCTCACGCAACCCCCTGACTCTTAATGCAAACTCCATCTGCCTGTACTGTATCATAATAATCTGTTTTTCAGCGTTTTCAACTTTTTGTTGCACCACCTCAGTTTTGGATGTCAAGTTGGTATTAGCTTCATTAAGAACCTCTAAGTTATCTTCAATTCCAGAAACATGTTCTGTCAGTACGGTTACCAGTCCCAGCATATCATCGTTTATTTTGGCAATCCTAGTATCAAGTTTATCATATAAGTCCGCCTTAAACTCTTTTAATTTGTCCTTTATCTCCTTAATCTCCTCTCTGAATTCTTTGAAGGTTTCCAAAAAAATTTCTTTCGTTAGCACATCTCCAGTAGGGGGCAACTTTGTGCCAGGTATCGGAGATTTGCTTCTAGGAGGAAGTTTCCCCCCAGGAATTAATTTTGATGCTATTATAAGTCTTATCTATGGGCAATTAATCAAGCTCTACTGGCTCGCTGTGCAGCTTACGAAAAAAAAAAGGAGAGTGTTAAGTCACCCCTTTTTTAGCTCTTTAGGATTTTTCAAAGGATTTCAAAAAAAAAAGAAAAAGAAGAAAAAGCATTGTAACGAAGCAGCTCGGCATATTCAGTGCCGTCTTTGACTTCTCTGTATCAGAAATAACAAAGTTGATAAGAACAAAGTCTTGTAAACTCTTCAGAGAAGTGAAACTAATTAATAAGAAACTGCTGGCTGGCTGTTCCTCCCTTTGAACTTTTATAACTGCTTTTGTAGAAGAATTAGGAATGTGGCATAGTTACGAAGAACGCACAATCGCCATTTTAGGAGCCAGTTTCTTTTAAGAAAAAAAAAGCTAAGTACATGAAGGAAGCTCTTGTAACAAATGAAGCTAGGATTTTTTTTAAAAAAACAGATAAGGTTCTCAGATACGGACTCTGCTTGTATTAAATTCAGATAAATAGTTCAAATATTGTCCTAAGTGGAGGTATCTTACTTTGAGCCATGAAGACGACGGCTAGGAATTTCCGGCACGGAGATAATGATTCAGCTTCGGCTGGCCCCCCTTCCCTTCACAGCCGAAAAGGCTGCAAACTTCAAAGGAAAAGCTCTTGCCAGCTGGATCTTCTCTCCCCCTCTTCTTTGCCTGAAGAGTGAGGTACCTGCCAGATATCTAGGCAGATAACGCAACCAGAAACCCGGGGCAGCTCTCTTAAGCTGCCGCCATCAGCAAGATCCCACCCAGGAAGTCAAAATCTTGGTTCTTTTAATGACGTTAACAAGCACTTAACAAATACTTTCCTTTTAAGTTTCACTTTCATCATGCCCTTTAACTTACTGGCACCATCTTCATTCCCTTTTGTTCCCCTCAATCTTCACAGAAGGAAGTAATACTACATCAGAGTTAAAGTTTGTACTTGCAATTATAATCACTCCTGTCTTTGCTCTGCCTGCTTCTTATTCAAATGTAGATTAAAACGTTGATTGCAGGGATGGTCGCGGCGTTTTGTTCTGCTGCAGCAGAAGCATCCTGTATGTGGAGCTCTGTCACCCTTTGAGCCCCAAAATTGCTCCTGGGGGTCTAGGGGAGCTCTACCCTTGCCCGGCTGCTCACCTCCCCCTCTTTTCCCAAGGGGCAAGTTTTCAAGCTGCTAGACATCTGATTTACACTGTTCTAGCAGGACTGGTGTTCCCACAGGAGCATCCTTCAACGTCTACGGTGCCACCGGAAGTCCTCAATTCTTTTTTCTATACTCTTGGCCTTCTTTACAATGGTGTCTAACTTTTAATCCTTGCTATCAGCTCCTGCTTGTAATTTCTATATGGCTTGCATGATTACCTCTAAAGTTACTCCCTACTCCTTTTCTTGTTGAAGCATAGACTGTATTAATCTTGTCCTCCTGCAGGTGAGGAGGCAAGGGTTGTTATTGTAGAACCAACAGGTGTTGTTTTTCTACTCATCTTCTAAATTTTTTCTTTTATATTCTAGTCCAGTTAGTATCACAAAAATTTAAACATCAGTTTAGGAAGATAAGAGATTATAAATAAAATGAGAGGAGAGAAAAAAGAAAGAGGAAAGAGGAAAAAGTGAAGATCTCTCACTTAAAAAGAAGAGTAAAGGAATAAAAAGGAGAAAAGAAAGAGAGAGGAGAAAAAAAGTCTTCAATCCAATTTATTCAAGTTTTAAAGCAAGCCATCCATTTGTCCCCAATATTTTCAAAAGGAAAGAGGGCCAAAGAAAATCAGGAATCAATACTTCAAAGCCTCAAAAAAAGGGAGGGGAGTCAAAGAGCCAAGGAAAAAACAATCACCACCTCCCCAGCAAGATAATATAAGGATAGTATAAGAACTGCCACAAAGCTAGAAAAAGTAAATTCAGTTTCTTTTTTTTAGATGAAAGTCTTTCCAAGGTCACTCTGAGCTTTCCCTTAGAGCTTCTCTTTAGTCTAAAGTAGGTTTCCAGATACTGAAAGTTCCACGGGAAACAGCTGTGTAAACAACTTTATTCCTTCCCCTTTCAGCCCTTAACCAAATAGCCTTCAAGGGTTATTTCTTCTCTCTAGTAACAATGTTTCAAGTCCACTGGATGGCAGTGTTGATTGTATCAACTCTCAATGCTTATTTCTTCCATCTTTATTTTGACTTTTTCTTTTAAAAAAATCGGAAATATAACAAGAGTAGCCAAAAAAAGAGAAAAAGAATCTTCAGAGCAATTAAGATTTAAATATATTCAGTGTCCCCACAAGGTCCAAAATTAAAAGTATAAAAAAACACAGTAAGCCAATCCACATTGGATTACAATGAAAGTCCAGCCTTGCTTCCAAAAGTAAAAAGGGAAAGAAAAAAAAGACTTCAATTGGCCAACTTATATCCGCTGCTTTTCTCTCTAGTCAGCCTTATTTTAAAATTAAGTTTCCAAATTTAGGATGTTCTCTCTCCAATAGAAAAAAGGGTTTAAAAACTCTCACCAAAATGACATGCTTCTCTCCTGTGCTTTCGTGTAGGAGCTGTCAGCAGTTTCAGCAGCCTGGGGGCTGACACGCGATCACTGGCAAAGGGGGCTTTTTCCGGGTCATCATGATGCAGGAGGGGGTACACAGGTAAACCCACCAGTGGCTGGCCAGGTTAGGTGGTCTTAATAGAATGGACCTTATAAATTCATATTAGCTTGACTTTTCATTCTAGTGCCCTGGAATCCCAAAGTTGACTTTTAGCTGCAGTGAACTTTCTCCCCAACTTCCTCATAAGTATTAAAAATAGGGCTGAACAGTGTGGCAAGACCCTGTAAAGGAGGAGCACAGGAAGCCAGACGTAGGTGAGAGATAGAACAGAGGTAAAAACTGCTGACAGCTTAAGACATTATAGGAACTGCTCTTTCTTGTATTTTTCCTATGTACTTCTCTGTAACATTCCAAATGAACTTCCCCTTTTTGAAATGTCATGTTTGTCTCGTGTATGGAAACGCCTTGAGAATGCACAGTATGGAACACGGCATAAAAGTAGCAACCTGGGCAGAGCCCAGGCAGTTCAGATTTTGGTGTGTGAACACGCTGAACTCGATGCATCCAATAAACCTGTTTCTCTCACCTTCGTGGTCTCAAGTCCTGGTCTTTCGTAAGTAGATTACAAACCTCAATCTGCTGCAACATTTTTGGCGAGCCAGCCAGGAGTTGAGGGGTCTTTGGGACTCTCTGGAACGTCCACCCCGGTGTCGGGGCTCATCCTGTCAGGGGGAACGTCCCTGGTGCCAATGGACCCTTGATCCGAGGGACTTCCCAGCGACAGAGGGCTCTGGCAGCAGCGGTTGGCGATTCCAAGAACAACCAGAGAAGGACCAGAGACCAGGCATCTGAAGGCTGGCCAGCATCGCAGGAGGGAAGCCAAGTACATGAGGCAAGTCCTGTGGGAACCCTATTTAGGCCCGGACTTCTTGTTGAGCTGGAGGTGAGGCCTGATCTCCCTCACTAGGGGGAAGGTTTTGGGGGTGGATTGTTTAGTGTATGTGTGTGTGTGTGATTGAGGGGGGGCTACTGCATTTCCCTACAATAGCCGTGTCCATCCGGTATCTTGGGTCAGAAGCCTATGTGGGGTGATTGCTAAATTTTTGTTGTTTGGTGCCCTGGGAGGACATGGGTGGGGGCAGCAGTGTTCCCTTGACCCCTTACAATGTATGTTAAATCATTTTAAAGAAGGATATGTGACTCAGGATTATGGCATTGAGTGGAGCAGGCATGAGCTTAAAAAGTTTTGTGAATCTGAATGGCCCATTTTTGGTTTTGGGAGGCCCAACAAAGGCACTTTTGATCCCAACATAGCTTTGAATGTCCATAGGTTAGTGTTTGATCCTGATGTAGGCCCCGTATATTGACATGTAGTACAATTTGTTGAGGAGACAGCTTGGCTAAAAAAAAAAATGCAAAGACCAACAGTGTATTCTTATGGCTGTTCGGGTTGCACACCCCAAATGTCCCAAGCAGAGACCACCAATCCTAGCTAGCGCCCCAGAAGAGTTGCCAGAAGAGGAAGAGGATCACCACGACCCTCACCCTGACAATGCCAAGGGGGGCTACACCTAGTAGCTCAAGAGACTTGAGGGCATCAACAAGCCGAGCATCTGTGGAGTGGATAGAGTGAGGGCTGGACATTGTGACCTCTATGAAGTCAGAAGAAAGTCCTGTCAGAGGGACAGGAGATGGGGACCCTCTGAGCTCACCAGAATTTTGGAAGAAGAAGGATGAGGAGATAGAGCAGTCTGAAGAGCGGGAGAAGATTAGAATTGCAGTGTCTAACATTCTAGAACCTGATGTCCCTGCTCATACCAATCTGGCTGACTTTACTGAGCGACGCTTCCCTTCAAGGGACCCTAGATGGAGCCCCTATGACCCCCACCAGCTGACTCTGCTACTCAATTATCAACAGTTAATTTTAAGGGCTGTCCGGCTGGGAGGGAAACTAGCCACCAATATGTCTAAACTCAGCCTCATCACTCAAGGAGCTGCCGAAAGCCCCAAGGTTTTTTTTTTTATGCTCGTTTGGTAGAAGCCTATCAAATGAATACTCCAATCGACCCCACCCTTCCTAAAAATGCTCGGATGCTGGCTATGGCCTTTATTTCTCAGTCAGCCCCTGACATCAGACAAGCTGCAGAAGCTGGAAGGGGCACTGGGGAAGCCCCTCAACAAGCTTATGGAAGTGGCTAGAAAAATTTTCGTCAATAGGGACTTGTTGGAGGAAAAGAAAAAAAATATCAAAAGATGCAGAAAAAAAGCAGAACTGCTTGCGGCAGTTATGACCATGCCAGGAGGGAGAAGAGGAATTAGGGAGGGGAACAGGGCCCCACCCTTGGGACAGAACCGATGTGCCATCTGTTACGAACATGGCCACTGGAAAGGGGAGTGCACCAACCGGGATGGGCTTCACCCCCTGAGGAAAGGGAAGATGACCGCCCTAGGATGCCAAGGGATCCCCCCCCCCCAAGCTGCCCCAGGAGACGCGAATCTCACAGGAGGCCCTTCAATGGCATGCAGGGGTGAAATGGTTTTCAGTCATTGATTCAAAGGATGCTTTCTTTGAAATCCCCATCCATCAGAAAAGTCAGCATTTGTTTGCCTTCGAATGCCCAGTCACAGGCAGAAAGCAGCAATATGCTTGGACACGCTTGCATCAAGGCTTTGAAAAAACTACACCACCTTATTTGGAGCTGCATTAGCCATGGATTTGGAACTTTTAGACATTGCCCCACCTGATGTGGTTTTGCAAGATGTAGCTGACTTGTTGGTCACAGGCCAAATGGAGGAAGCCTGTCATGCCAATGCAGCAGCCCTACTGCTCCTCCTACAGGAGAAAGGCTACAAGGCCTCTTGGACCAAAGCCCAGTTAGTCCAATTGGAAGTTAGATATTTGGGTTACGACATCCAACAGGAACAAAGGACTCTGAGCCATAAAAGGAAGGAATTGCCAGCCCCACGAAATAGGAAGGAATTAAGGGGCTTTTTGGGAAGCAGCTGGGTTTTGCCGCATTTGGATTCTCAACTTCGCATTGTTAACAAAGCCACTCTATGAAGCTACCAAGGGGAATGGAAAAGGAACCCTTGAGGTGGGAGAAAGAGGAACAGAATAGCTTTTTGGAATTGAAGCATGCTGTGACTCAGGCTCCTAGTTTCCTGACTTGACAGGCCTTTTCATTTGTTTGTGGACACTAAACAGAATATGGCTGTTTGGGTGCTGACTCAAAAGTTGGGAACCTGGTATCGTCCTGTTGCATATTTGTCCAAACAGCTGGGTCAGGTGGCCAAAGGGTGGCCAGCCTGTCTCAAGGCTGTGACAGGAACTGGCCTACTTACTCAGGAAGCCAATAAGCTCATCTTTGGACAACAATTAGACATCTACACCCCCCATGTTCTCAGAGCTGTCCTTGACCAGAAAGGTCATTTGTGGCTTACCAATCCACGAATGCTGAAATACCAGGGGCTTATTACACATAACCCCCTCATCAAGCTTGTCCAGTCATATGCTTTGAATCCAGCAACCTTATTGCCTGAACAAGACTCTGAAATCACCCATGATTGCTTACAAACAATTGAAGAGACCATGGAGCTTTATATAAGGAAAAAGGCCTCATCACAGCTGGAGGAAAGGACATAAAATATGGCCCAAATTATGCGTCTGCTGGATAGTGTATGGGCCCCCAAGCAGGTAGCCATTATGCATGTACGGGGTCATCAAAAAAAGGGGTTTCAACAGTTGAAAGAGGAAACAACAAAGCTGATCAAGTTGCCAGAGCAGCAGCCTTGGATCCCCCTTCTCTACAGGCCACCCACCTCACTCTGTGGACCCCAGCCCAGGAAGAACAACCCCCATCGTATAGTCACTCAGGAACCCAACAAGCTGAAGCGATAGGGGTGGAACTACTAGATGGGTGGTGGGTTCTGCCGGAAAAAAGGGTGTTTGTTCCCCAGCAGTTGACATGGGACGCTGTCTCTTCCCTGCATAAGCATTTGCACTTAGGAAAAACGGCTTAAAAAAAAAAGCCTTGGCTCAGGGAGGTCTATATCAACAATTTGTCTAGCCTGGCAGCTGCTGTTTGCTCTCAATGTCAGGTATGTGCTGCTAATAACCCACGTCAAGGCCCAGTTCAGGTGGGAGGGTCAAGAGGGCAGATCACACCATAAAGGATAAGTTGGCCAAAATTTGTCAGGAAACCCATCTCAAATGGCCGGATGCCCACAGCATGGCGTTGCTGGCAAAGAGGTGCGCTCCCACCAAGGAGTTGGGCGTCTCGTCATTTGAATTGTTGTATGGGAGGGTTCCTAATTTGCTTGGCCCACAGGTGTTGCTCACCCCCAAGTTGCAGACATGGTGAAGCTCAAACAGTTGCAAGCCCTGAATGCCATAGTCCACCAATTGCAAAAAAAAAAAAAAAATGTTCTGTCTTGTCGTTCTCATGGAATTGTAACTCCAGTCCACAACTTCCACCCAGGACAAGAAGTCTGGGTGAAGGACTGGTAGAAGGAACTCTTGGGCCCCAAATGGTGTGGGCCATATACTGTTGTTGTTTTTTTCTCCCCTTGTTGTTAAGGTAGCTGAAATTAGGCCTTGGATTCACTGGACCCATCTTAAATTGGCTGTGAAAGCTTACTGGAAGGCCTCCAGTGACCCCGTGGAGCCTCTGTGCCTCCCCCATGGTCCGTTCCAGAAGCACCAGGAGGAACGCCACCTCTTCTGCGGACACACGGGAAGCTGTCGCTTTACGAACAGGTGGTGAAGAACCAGCGCCCCCTGCAGGCGTCACTCGGGATGCTGACGTCCGTCGCACGGGCAACGTACCGCGCCTACTGTAGAAACTCTGCCCCGTCCAACGCCCAGGCACAACCATGGAGACTGACTAGCGCCTATGCCAAGCTGCGTGCATTAGGAGAGGCCTGATGCCAGCAGTTCTGATCGATTTTTCTCCTATTCATTTCTATTCTCATTGACTCTCTTTATCTCTATCAGGCAATCCTGGCCAGAGCAAAGGGTGAGGCCCCACTGGTGGTGTGGGAGGTTCCAAATGATTACGAGGACCCAAACCCCTCTCCTGCTCCATCCTTTCCTACAGGGGGGAATGAGGGTACTCCCCAACAACCGGAAGCTAGGCCCCTCACCTCTACAAATGACTCCCCTCCACTGGTAACTTCTGAGCCAATGCTAGAGGAAATGGGTTCAGGGCCTTTCCCCCTTTGCAAAGACTGCTTTTATCAGGGTGAACAGGGACTGCATTTTGTGTATAATGAACACTGGTTATTAAATTGCCATCCGGAGGAGGGGCTATCCCCCTGTTCAGAGGAGACAGGGAACTATTGGCAGTGTCGAATGAACCCCAATGTCACAACTTGGGCACCAAACAAACAATACAATTCGACCATTAGGTGCCATCGCAAAAACCCATTCAGAGACCCTTCCCAGACCCCTTTCCAGAAAGGACAAAGGCTCAGGTGAAGCGGGCACCCCTTGATTTCAGTCTGAAAAATGGAATATGACATAACTTATGACCAGATTCCCATAATAGTGGAGATAACTTGTCAGCTTATTGGGGATGTAGGGAATCAGTGGTTTCTACAATGGTGGTCAGAGGATGAGAATCTGTCAAGCATGAATGCACAAGATCTGAGTAAGTACTGGCGCATAGGTGTAACACGCAACAATAGTGCTAAAGCCAGTTGCCTGGAGGTCTGGATAACCCAATCCAACTACTTGGAAACATATCAATGCCATGCGGAGACACTTGACAAGATCCTCAGCAGAACAGCTATAGCCACCCTAAACACACAGGGAAAGGGAATGGTGGTTCTGGAGCCACTCCTACAACAGGGTAGGAACCCCCGTCCCACACGCACCCCTCAGGAGGATGGGAGGGGTGGCCCACAAGGGAAGGAAAAGGGAGCCCCAAGGGAACCCAGGGCCACAAGGGAGGCCATTACCCCCTCTCCATTGGAATGCACTCAATTGCCTGCAGGGTCCACAGAAGGACAAAATGGGAAAAAAGCCATAGACCCCATCTGGCCCTTGGGAAGCCCCGGAGAACATGTATTGGATTCGTGGCACATTGGCCTACGAAGTCCTCCCTGTGTTCTTGGATGGATAAAACTTTCGTTCTTTCTGTTGCCCATCCAATCACAACAGGTGCTAGGGATCCCGGTGTATGACTCAGTGGGCCCCACCCGTCAGAAGAGGGAGGTGGACTCAGCCTTCTCTAACTTTCCTTGTAAGGAACTGGCTGAATACGAGAAATCCGACATGTGGAACTCAGAGAGAATTGTATGCACCTATGGGAGGGCCACTTGGGCAGAGGATGGGTCTTGGGGTTACCACACCCCAATCTACATGATCAATCAATCATGCGCTTGCAGGCAGTATTGGACTTGGCTGGGGAGAGGATTGATAAATCTTTGAATATCCTCTCCACTGCCACTGGCAAACTCCATTCTGCAGTGTACCAAAATCGATTGGCTCTTTTTTTTTAATAAATGTTTTTTAATTTTAATTGAAACAAGTACAGCATCTTTCTTTACATCTGTAGAAAATGTATCAATCAATTACAGATCCTCCACGGTCAACAAACATAACTCATATTAACTCAAACATTATTATATATCCATTTTCATTTGACTGTAATTATTATTTAAAAATATTAATACAAGTAATAATCTTGAACAATACCTGCCCACACCAGTGGGGAAAAAAATCAAAAAGAAAAGGCAAAAAAAAAGAAAAAGAAACAGTAAATAAAACAAAAAAAGACAAAAACGACAAAGGACAAGGCAGGAAATAAAACAGAACACAGGTATCTATTATAAAAAAGAAGAAGTATATCAACTGGTTACAACATGCTTTGGTGCTTCTCTTCCATTAACTCATATTAATTCAAATATCTTAACTCAAATGTTTACCATATTAACATCATTATACCTCCAGTTTTAATTACCTATAGTTATTTAAACATCCTTCATCCTTAGCTATGCCAAAGAATTAATCCATAACACATGCTGACATTTCATTTACTTACTTGTAAAATCCTCTATTGACATCAAATCCTCATATCCTATTTTAGCTGAACATCCATAATATTTAATTATATCATATATCATAACATTTTCCCAGTATTGATTAACATTTGATTGTATGTATTTTATTTAGTTTTTATAATAGTGATAATTATTGTAATTAATACTCTTTATGTATAATCCAAAAATGTTTTCTCATATCCAATTATTATTTATCATATCGACTCCACATTATATACATTGCTATCAATATCAATTATTATTCAGCTATATCTGTTACAAAAAGAGCAATTAGGTTTAGCTAGTTTTCAATTGTATTCTTCAATCTATCAGCCAATTCCACATTATATACATTACCATCAATATCAATTATTATTCAGCTATATCTATTACAAATTAAAGTAATCAGATTTAGCTAATTTTAAGTTATGTTCTTCCATCTGTCAGCCTGTGTCCCTCCAATCCCAAAATTTTCTCAGTCCAATTGCCATTGGTTGGATAAATTTACCAAATGTTTTTATAAGCAAGTCCAGACAAAGATATCTTCGCACCTCTTGGCTCTGAATGTCAGTGATGAAATAATAATGTTGTCCCGGGCTTGTAAAACTTTTCAAATTGACTTTAATTCTCAAGGGTGGAGTTTTCATTTCTCCTGCACTCTGTCTCTTTAAATGAATCTTCTTTATAGCTCCCCCCCTCCTTTCTTCCTCTGAGATAGACCAGACGCCATTTCTCACATTTTCCATTTGTATTTCAGGAACATTCAAACATTCAACGATCTCAGTTTTTCCTTCATATTTTAAAATCAGATGGTCCAATTTTCTTTCCAATCTCTGAAAAGAGTCAAAAAGCTCTCGACATGCGGAAAAAAGAATCTGGAGTGAAACCTTAGAAGTATTTTCAGACGCCATGATGTGTCGCAGTTAAAAATTACAAGTAAAAACACACTGGAAACTGTGCAATCTTATCTGATCGTAAACACAGCCAAGTAATAAAAATGTCAGATCGTGAAGGGCTAATTAGTAGAAAGTTAACTTTACGATCCACTTAGAGAAAGTCAGTGGGGAGGGCTGCCGAAGCGTTCCTTGAAGCGTTTAAGAAATAAAGTAGCCACCAGCCATAAATCCATTAAAAAAAGACCAATTCACCGCTAGATTCTTCTATTTTTTGGTTTCAATTAGCTTAAGCTTTTAGTGCGGACAGTCTCTCTTGAATAATAAAATCAGCTTACCAGATGACATCACTTCTGCCATTCTTAGGGGCAACCTGCAGTTTCAGTTAGCACGCAGCTAATCCAGAAAGGAATTGGCACGAGGGGTTAATACCCCCCCCCGAGACTTTGCGAATGTCTCTGGGGTCCTGGGTCTCCCCTCACCTTCACTGTCGTCTCCGGGACAGCTAGGGTCCAAAAACCCGTCCAAAAATCCTTCGGAATAGAGGAATTTCAGGAATAGCCTGAAACTCCGTCTTCTCACTGCTAAGCCCCGCCTTCTTCCAAAATCGATTGGCTCTTGATTACCTCCACGCAAGGGAAGGAGGGTCTGTGGGAAGTTCAACTTGTTAAATTGCTGCCTTCAAATTGATGGGACTGGAAGTGTCATTAAGCAGCTCACCACAGAAATGAGGCAACTCACTCATTTCCCAGGGCAGGAATGGAAAGGATTTAATTTAACCTTCACTTTTAACTCCTGGTTCCCAAAATTGCCAAGGTTGCAGGCCATCATTGCCTTGATTGGCCTGATCGCAGCAGGCTGTGTAATCATCCCCTGCATTATGCCAATCTTTGTCCTTACAAACTCCTTATCCCTCTTGATGAAGAAATGGGCCACTGCAAAGGTCCTGGCCCTGGTGGGACGCTCAAAAGAAGGACGCTCGAGCAAATATGTGGGGCTCATGCTTAATGGAGAGGAACCTGCCATTTATGAAACTACACAATAATCTTAGGATTGGGTGAAGTTTCAACAGGGGGGAATGATGCAGGAGGGGGTGCACAGGTAAATCCACCAGTGGCTGGCCAGGTTAGGTGGTCTTAATAGAATGGACCTAAAAATAGGGCTGAACAGTGTGGCAAGACCCTGTAAAGGAGGGGCACAGGAAGCCAGACGTGGGTGAGAGATAGAACAGAGGTAAAAACTGCTGACAGCTTAAGACATTATAGGAACTGCTCTTTCTTGTATTTTTCCTATGTACTTCTCTGTAACATTCCAAATGAACTTCCCCTTTTTGAAATGTCATGTTTGTCTCGTGTATGGAAACGCCTTGAGAATGCACAGTACGGAACACGGCATAAAAGTAGCAACCTGGGCAGAGCCCAGGCAGTTCAGATTTTGGTGTGTGAACACGCTGAACTCGATGCATCCAATAAACCTGTTTCTCTCACCTTCGTGGTCTCAAGTCCTGGTCTTTCGTAAGTAGATTACAAACCTCACTCTGCTGCAACAATCAGAGACTTTGCGAGTGTCTCTGGGACCACTGGATCTCCCCCTACCTTTCACCATCTCTTCGGGACGGTTTAGATCCAGATTGGACCATCTGGATAATCCGAATTAGACGGCTATTCCGGAGAAGCCAGAAAGGTCGTCTTATCACTGCGATGTGAAGCTCCTCCCAGGAGTATTTCTGTAATAGGGTCTTGGTGAAAAAAAAGAACATCACCTCATAAACTTCATGTCCTTTGTTGTTTATAACATTAATGTTCATAAAATAAAACAAAATGAATTTGAGCAACTATGAAAAGGTGCATATGCTTTAATAGACATGAAACTAGAGATCTGATGATAACTTCCATTATTGGAATATAGCATTTTGTTCATAATGAACAAAAGCAATAGTAGCATTGTAGTTAAAGTACCTGTACTTCAGTAGTGGGATTCAAAAATTTCTACTACCAGTTCTGTGGGCGTGGCTTGGTGGGCGTGGCAGGGGAAGAATACTGTAACATATCCATTCCCACCCCACTCCAGGGGAAGGTCATTGCACAATCCCCATTTCCTCCTGATCAGCTGGGACTCAGGAGTCAGAAGTGGTATTTACCAGTTCTCCGAACTACTCAAAATTTCCGCTACCAGTTCTCCAGAACTAGTGAGAACCTGCTGAATACCACCTCTGCTGTACTTGCTTAGAAATTCAAGTGAATAAACTTAGTTATTTGACTTAAAATAAATGAAGAAAAGCTGTTTTTAATGACTTTCATGGCTTGTCCAGTCAAAGAGGAGTTGTGGGTGATGCTTGATAAAAGCAAATTTCAATTTTACAACAGCACAAAGCAGTAACGAACAAGACTATAATTATCTGCAAATATTGGAGAAAACAAATTCTATTTAACAGGCTTTTCCAAGAAATTCCTGACCAGTATAACTACCAACATTCTCTTTCAGAGGACAGAAGACAGCACAAAAGCATTAGTTCTCTTAGATATGAATTCAATCAGTGTGGAAGATTTAGTGGAGGAAGTGAAAAAGAAGACCTGATTGAAGGGGGGGGGAGTGAGAAGAGAGAGAGAAGAGAGTAAGAGTAGCTCCACATTCCTTGAATTGTTGGACTTCAGGGATTCATTAATTTGGATTCCTGCATAAGGTTTGAACTTGGTGGTCTAAATGTTTCCATCCAGTCTTACGATTCTACTGCAGAGGTTTTCCTCTCCAACTGAAGCATTTTAAAAATGAAAATCAAAGCAGACAAAAGTGTTTCAGAAGCTTTATAATACCTTTCGAGTTGGGAAAAATGCTGAGCGGGCGAGTAAGTTTTATATATGAGCAGTTCCGTGTGTTTGCTAAGGACTAGAAACCGCCTCGAAATACCCCCCCGAGAGACTTAGGCGATTCCTCCTTTGACATTTCAATTCCGGGATTTCAGCGCCGACTAAGGCGAATAAGTAAGTAAGAAAGATGAGTGCAGCTTCAGTCGGAATGTATGAAAGGATTGCTTTTAAACTACTTAATCATTCATGTTTCTCTTTCCCTCGCTATACAATATGCTCTCTAATTGCTTCCCTTTGCATTGATCTACTGCCGGGCGGAAGGAGACTCCCTGGGTTTTGTGATTTGCTGAGACCTCATTCCTTCTTCGTTTTCACCTTCCATGGCGGTCTCTCTCCCTCTCTGGCTCTATTTTTAAGGCAGACTCTCGCCGCTCAGCACCTGTTCTCGCGGCTCGGCGCTCAGAGTTTGACAGTTCTCCCGCCAATGTGATCTCGAGCCAGTTTAGCCAGAGGGCTTCGCCCTCGCCACCCTCCTTTCTTTGGCTCCCTGCTGCCACGCTAACTCTCTCCGTTCTCCCTCTCCCCCCACTCTCTCTTTTCCGAAGAAAACAGAAATTTCTCCTATTCAAACTTTGGTGGATCTCGATTTTCTGACCTGAGGGAAGCTCCAGCTTGCAGAAGCAGAGCCAAACGAGAGCTTTTGGTGTACGGTTAGGCGCGTGGGCTTGGCCATGACTGAGGCTGGAGGACAACCTGAGGAAGCGTCTGCAGTTGACGAGTTCACTGATATTATCAAGAGCAGATCTGGTAGGACAAACAATTTGGGGATGTTACACATGTGTGTTGGATTTGTGCTTTAAAAACAAAAGCCACAATGTTTTCCATTGCGTGAAAGAGGTTCTTGATAACACACAAAAAACTGGCTCCGAAGTTGCTGTTGGGAAAGTTTTCTGTACCTTAGAGCAGCTGCCGGCCGCTCTTCTACTAAGTTAAACTGTTTGTCCAACTAGAGCTGGGATTTTGGCACTTTGGAGGACAGTCTGTGCGCGTTTAATTTCCATCCTCCTCTGGTCAAAAGGCATTTTCACTTTATCTCATTTGGTAATGTGATCTTAAATCTCTTGTTCCTGAGAAGCCAGTGGATATGTGGCTGAGAATTAATGTAGGTTTAAAGAAAACAATGTGCTGTATGGGATGGGGATTGATGCACATGGAATACAATCCGATAGAAACAAAGAAACATTTGTTTTATTTAGCATTTTATTTTATGTTACTTTTATCTTTTTGAGCAAACTGTGACTTGTTTGCTTTGGATTATTAATGCAGAAAAAAAAGTCAGGAAAAAGAGTTATTACTATTTTCTTTTATTCATTAAACATGAAACTCAGTCAACTCAACATTTAAAAATGTATCACAAATATTATATGTGTGTGTGTGTGTGTGACATATGTGTGTATATGACACATACATTGTTGTTGCTGTTGTTGTTGTTGTTGTTGTTGTTATTATTATTATTATTATTATTATTATTATTATTATTATTATTTATTCACAATGACAGGCCCTAGGTTTTAAGAATCTCCTAAGTTGCAGCACAGGCCATTACAGCCACAAATAGAAGCAGCTATAATGGTTCACCATTGGATAAAATTTCAGTTGCCTGGGCTGCCTCCTTATTTTTAGCATTGGAAAAGAACCAGTTCAGGTAATTCAGGTATTAACTGTTCAGAATTTGTATTTTTACAAAATAATGAAGTACTTATTTTTTTCTGAAACATTGTGTAGTTATCCAGCTGAACAAAAAGGAGATTAATGTCTTCCGTATCCACTCTATAAGACATATAGTTATTGTTTGTTCCATTTCTAAGTTAAAATCCAAAATGGAATACAAGAGACAAAGAGGAGTCTGTCTGTTGCCAGTCCCAGGGTTAATTTAAACATGATGCATGGGTTGCAGTAATCACAACTTTCATGTGACTTCACTCATGTTTCCTTTAAATGAGTTACTTACTTAAATTTATTAGTCTGTTCATAGTGTACATAGATCACATGAGGACACTTATGTGAAAATATCCATTTGAAATTCTGTGCAGTTAGAGTTTGTAGACATGTAGAATCATCTTGATATAGGATTGTGCAGAAAACTTTTTTGGGAAACATTCTTACAATTTGCAAGAACCATGACAGCATAGCTGAAATGGTTTGTTAGTGCTCTTAATTCCTCTTTTAATTCGTCATCTAACTTTGAGTTCATCTCTCCACTCAACCTGACAATAAATTCTGGTTTTCTTTTTTTCATTTTTTAATGTAAATATGTTTTATTTTCATTTTCATTTCATACAGTCACATATATACTGTGCATAACCGGGGCCATATAACATTGAACAATAAACACAGCCATTCTTGTCAACAATACTCCCCAAAATACAAACCCAATATACCACTTCAACCCTCCATACACCCTTTCTTTCACCCCCCTCCAACTTTCCTTTCTCCCCTCCAACATTCCCCTCTACCCTACTTCCCCTCCCCCTCTATCACTCCTCTCTCCCAATACACTCCCTCCCTTCCATCTCACCCTCCCTCCGATCCTCTCTCCCACCCTCTCTACCCCTCTTTCTTCTTTCCCTCTGCTCCTCCCTTCGGTGTATTTCTACTATCTATCAATATATTCAGCTTCCTATTTTTACACTAGAATTAAAAAAGCAACAGTATGCAAGTGCAATCATGTTACTTTAAAATCTAGCACATGCTATATTTCTCCCCTCCCCCCTCCCCCCTAGGACCCCACCTCCCTTCCCCCCCTCGACTTCCCAGAGCCCGTACACGGTATAGCTTTTTATCAAACACAGTCTAAAATATATTAAAACCAAGGAAATTAAAAAAAAGAAAAAAGAAAAAACGTCAATAAAATCTCTGCGTTGAACTCAGCTTCTTACCGTTACACAAACTTTAAGCAGTTTACATTATTCCTAATCTTAGTTGTTTGATTACCTGCAGGATTTCCCCAGAGGTTATTGGTTGGTTCAACTTTTGCCTGTACTCTTCTCTAACTAGGGGTATTATCTCTTTATCTAAGTATCTGTCTATATCTAAACCCTTAATTTTGTCCCCTTTGTACAATTCTGTAAAAAAAATTCCCGGAATGCCTTTTAAATCTCCTCCTATTGAAACACCTCCTTCCCTCTATAACACAATTTGGATACATTTCAAATTTTTCTTTTAATTTCCTCTTCCAATTCTTTTCGTTTTTGCCCTTGTTTATGTCTATGTATATTTTGTTTATATTCATCAGTACTCCTCTCATATACGCTTTACTTGCATCCCCTACAAATTCCATGAATGTACCCTTATTCATATTCAGAACAAAGTATTCAGATAGCAATTTTTTACAATCATTAATATACTTTTCATATCTAAATAAGCTCTCATTCGACCTCCAAGACCTTCTTGCCTGCACTACCCTTCCCAATTCCGTCCAGACTGGGTTATGATCTGAAAGGACCCTCACCGCAATCTTTGTCTGCTTCACCCTAGAAAATAAATCATTAGTGATTAGTATAAAATCAATCCTTTAAAGGGATTGATGTCCATCAGAAAAAAGGGTGAAGTCATATGCCTCTGCATTTCTTTCTCGCCAAACATTTCTCAATTCAAAGTCGTCCATCAAGTCTTTTCAACAATTATTCAAACTCTACTGGCCCGCTGTGTAGCTTACGAGGAAAAAAAGTATTAAGTCCCCCCTTTATTTGTTCTTAGAGGTTTTTCAAAAGGTTTCAGAAAAGGGCATTGTAACAAAGCAGGTTTCAAAAGATTAGCATTGTAACAAAACAGTTCAGCATATTCATCTCTGTTTGGAATGTCTCTATATTAACAAGGAGTCTTTTAAAACTTTTAAAAGTTGATAGGAAAAAAATCTTGTAAGCTCTTCAGAGAAGTGAAACTAATTAGTAAGAAACTGCTGGCTGGCTGTTCCTTTGATCTTTTTTATCACTGTTCTTTGCCGGATAGTTAGGAATGTGGCACAATCGCCATTTTAGAAGCTTATTTTTTAAGAAAAAAAACCAGGTGCACGAAGGAAGCTCTTGTAAAAATGAAGCTAGGATTTTTTTTTAAAAAAAAAAAGCAGATAAGGTTCTCAGGTACGGACTCTGCTTGTATTAATCTCAAATAAATATATCAAAAATTGTCCTAAGCGGAGGTTCCTTACTTTGTGCCGTAATGAAAACAGCAGAGATTTCTGGCACGGAGATGTGATTCAGCCTTCGGTTGGCCCCCCTTCCATTCACAGCAAAAAAAAAAAGCTGCAAACTTCAAAGAAAAGCTCTTACCAGCTGGATCTCTCTTCACTCTTCTTTGCCTGAAGAATGAGGTATCTACCAGGTATTTAGGCAGATAACGCGACCAGAAACCCGGGGGCAGCTCGTTAAGCTGCTGCCATCAGCAAAGTCCCGCCCCGGAAGCCAATAAATTCTGGTTTTCTATTTAGATGTTTGGTATCTGGGATTTCAATCCAATTTTGGAGTTGCCCTTGAAATATATAATACAAATGCCAAAATAAATTATATGGTGATTTAATCAAAAACTATCCTGAGATGTGTTCAGGTTGTTGCATTGTTTTAGGGTGTAAAAATGACAACCTATGGGACCTTCTGTAATATTCTAATTGTCAGCGTTCCAAATATCATCCAAAATTAAATCAGAGTCCAAGGCAGAGCTTTCCTCAAAGTTCCAATTTATTAAGAGAGACATGTTGGCACATCTGTGGAAACCCAAATCTGAAAGCTTGCCGGCGTTTCCCACCCAGTTGAAAGTTCATGATCTTACCCCACAGCCACAAGTCCATCACATGGTCCAACCTTCCACTGCCACACTGGCAGTTCCACTCATCCAATTCCGGTCAGGCTCAGAGGGATAGAGAACAAAGGATGATCGTGGTTTCTAGAAGGATTTTTTTATTTTGATAACAACACATTTTACTCCTTACTATTCCCCCTCCCAATTCCCCAGTAATGAAACAGCATAGTAAAATAAGAGAGAGTATGGCAGGCCAAAGATCCTAAAAGGAACCGGCTGCAGGCCTGACAGGTGGCCTCTCCTCAGAAGAAAAACATTTCCTGAAAGAGAATAATATAAGGGTTAACATAACAAAATTAACCACAATCCCCCCCCCCAACCCAGGGGGACCCTTTGGCTTATTGGGAACTTCTCATGGAATTGTTTTACTAACTTATCTGCTTTTAGGTTCCAGCTTTTCACCCAAGTAGCTTTGGAAAAAGGCTACCCCTTCTAATGCACTAAATATTGTAAGTGACCCCTATACAGCCTGGAGTCTAAATTCTTTTCACCTCATAATGTGTCTCCCCTTCTATCACTACAGGAGGAGGAGGAGCTTGGGTGGATGGTCTTATGCTGGACCCAATTACTGGTTTCAACAAGCTACAATGAAATACTGGGTAAATCTTCCCTAGAATTCTGGGTAGACTGAGTTGCACTGTAACTTAATTACCTTCACTATTGGGAAAGGACCTAGAACTTTTAGCCCCAATTTCTTGTTAGGCATTCTTAATCTTATGTATTTGGTAGATACAAAAACTTTGTTCCCCACATGAAAGAGGGGTTGGAGCGAGCGGTGTTTATCAGCTTGCTTCTTGTAGGCTTCTGCTGCATCTGCTAGAGCTTTCTTTGTATTTTCCCATCCTTCCTTTAGCGTGTCCATCCATTCATTCAGAGACATGGAGGAGGGAAGTTCTCTAGGCAGCTCAGGCATGGGAACAAATTCCATGCCACTGGTAATCTGGAAAGGAATTAATCCAGTGCTGCTGTGGACCGCATTGTTGTACGCCACTTCAGCGAAGGGTAGCAAGTCTGACCAGTTGTCTTGCTGATAGTCCACATAACACCGGATGTATTGTTCCACCATCACATTGGCCCTCTCCGCTGTGCCATTCGTGCTGGGATGAAATGCTGAGCTGAGTCCTTGTGTGGACCCAATGGATCTCAGGAACTCTCTCCAGAACTTGGAGGTGAACTCAACTCCGCGGTCTAAAATGATCCTCTTGGGCACCCTGTGCAGGCAATAAATGTGTTTCACAAACATTTTCACTAATTTCTTTGTGGACGGCAACACTAAGCAAGTGATGAAATGTGCCTGCTTGGAAAACAAATCAATAACTGTCCAGATTACTCTATTCCTGCTGCTGTCTGGGAGTTCGACGATGAAGTCCATTGTGATCTGTTCCCATGGTTGGCTAGGGCTGGCCACTCATTGTAGTAGTCCAAGGGGCTTCCCCGGTGGTGTTTTCATCATTGTGCAAGTAGCACAGCTTTTTAGGTAATCTTCCACCTCCGATTTCATCTTTAGCACCAAAATTGATGCCTGGTGAGGTGGAGCATTTTTAGGAATCCAAAGTGGCTTCCTAGTTTTGCATCATGACTTTGCTGTAGAACTTGCAGCCTCAACCCCGCAAGGACTTACAATTTGGACCCCTTCTAGGCTAAGCCACTGTTCAGTGTTAGGATGTCCTTGTTATTGTTGAACCGCGGGTCTGCTGGGAGTGCCGATTTCATCACTGTCATCAGCTTATCCTGGCTTCATGTTGTGATTTGGGCCGCCTTTTGGTGGGAGGAAGAAATGATGGGGTGAAGAACTTCTTCCTTCTTACTGTTGTACTGCGGTTTTCTCGACAAAGCATCCACCAACAAGTTCTTCCCTGCAGGGATGTGTTTAAGTTCAAATTGGAATCTTTGGAAGTATTGTGCACAGTGAACTTGTTTTGGGGATAGTCTTTGATGGGTTTTGAGAGCTTTGAGGTTTTTAATGATCCATCCAGACCTTGAACGGCAGATCCCCCCCCTTCCAAGAGATGTCTCCACGTGAGCAGGCACCACCTGATTGCCAATGTTTCTTTCTCCCAAATGGCACACCTCCTTTCAGTAGTGATGAGTTTTTTGGAGATGTAAGTGCACGGCAAGAGGTGGCCTTCTTTATCCTTTTGCAGTAGTACTGCAGCTATCACTACATCACTGGCGTGCATCTGCATTATGAATGGTTGCTCTGGGTTGGGGTGTTGCACTATGGGGTCTTGGGCAAAGAGCCATTTTAATTTCTCAAAAGCTTTTTGACAGTCTATTGTCCACTTCAGGGGTTGGTTTGCTTTTGGCTTTGTTGGGGAAGAGCCCATTTTTAATAGCTCAGTCAATGGGAGGGCAATTTCCACAAAAGTCAGAAAGAACTGTCTGTAGAAATTGGCGAATCCAAGGAGCTTTGTAGTTGTCTGCGAGTAGTTGGAAGTTTCCAGTCTAATACAGCTTTCACTTTTCCTGGATCCATTTCTATCCCCTCATTGGAGATGTGATAATCCAGGTAATCTAGTGAGGGCTTGTGGAACTCACACTTCAACAAATTTGCATATAGCTTGGCGGCCAGAAGTTTTTTTAGGACTTGTCATACCAGCTTCACTTGTTCTTCTAGGGTTTCAGAGAAGATCAAGATGTCATCAAGATAAATGAGCACTCTGCGGTACAGGTGCTCATGTAGCATCTCATTTATGTACTGCATGAAGACTGTGGGTGCTTCTTGCAGCTCAAATGGCATGACTTTGTATTGAAAACTGCCAAGGGGGGGGTGTTAAAAAAGCAGTTTTCCATTCATCTCCCTCTCTGATTCGTATGTGGTAATACGCCTCTCTCAAGTCCAGCTTGGTAGACACCCTGTCTTTAGCCAAGTGGTTCAACATATCTTTCATGAGGGGAAGGGGATAAGTGCTTTTTTCGCATACCACAGTCAAGGCTCACAGATCAACACAGAGACGTACCCCGCCATCTTTCTTTTCTCTGAAGAGCACTGGGGCTGCTACTTTTGACTTTGCTGGTTCAATAAAGCCCTGTTTCAAATTGGTGTCAATGTACTTCCTCAATTCAACCATCTCTTTGGGAGTCATGGAATACATTTTTGGCTTTGGTAAGGTAGCTTCAGATTTGAAGTCTATTGCGCAATCTGTGGGCCAGTGAGGGGGAAGATAGTTGGCATCTTCCTCACTGAATACCTCTGCCAAGTCCCAGTAGTCTTTTGGTACATGTTGGATCCCTGGGGGTTTGGTGTCTGCTGCAGGTGTTGCAGGTTCTGGACGGTCTTGGCTGTTGGGTTCAATCATTCCTGGGTGGCCTTTTGGCTCCACTAGTGGTAACGGCCCAAAGGCGATAATCGATTTCCTAATGCCATCCTCCGACTTTATTGTAGGCACGCACTTGTCCAGCCACGCAAGCCCCAAGATAATTGATTCCTGCATTTTTGGAGCTATGGTGAATCTGAGGAATTCATAGTGACAGTCTATCATTAACTTTACCAACTAGGTAATTTTCGTGCCCCCCCCCCAAATTAGTGTTCCATCCACTTGCTCAAACTGAATGGGATGGTTTAGGGGTCTTGGGCGTATGCCTAGCTGCTCCACAATAGACATGCTGATTAAGCATCAGGTGCAGCCAGTGTCCACAATTGCCCCAACTTCCCCCTCCACTCCCATTTCTGGCACTTGGAGGTTGCATTTTATAGTAAAGGGGAAGATGAGTGCACTCACCATTTCCTTCCTCCGAGGTCTTCCCATTGGTTGGACTTTTCCTTAGGTTGAGGATCCACTTTCTGAGGTTGTTGGCCCAGATGACTCTTTTGTGGTGGCTTCTGGGGCCTTCTCTTTACTGCACTGGTGGTTGGTGCGCATGTTTGTGATATTGGGGCTGGAGCCAAGTACTCTGACGCTTTGTGGCCAGGTTGAGAGCAATGATGGCATTTTATTGCCCCCCCCCCGAGGGACAGAACCCAGTTATATCTCTAAACTTAGGAACCACCTCATCACATTGTTCCGCTATCCATCCTGCAGCTTCCCCCTCATTAATCCCTTCTGCCATTGTTGAGATCATTTCTCTTGGGAAGGTGGGGAAGTCAATCCCTGGGTTGGCCCTTGCCCACTTATCTGACATAGTGCTATCTGCTGAGGGAAGGCAGGCACCCACTGGTATCTCTCCCATCCATGACCTGGGAAGAAAGCCCATTCCGGTAGTGCTTGATTCACAGGTTGAAGGCCAAACATCAGTTGCTGGCTAGGGGGAGACATGGCCCAAGCCCCTTTCTGCTGGCTGGGTTGAATTTCCCATGTTGGTGGCCAAGAATACAGCCACTGGCATCTCTCCCATCCATGACCTTATAAGGAAACCCAATTTGGTGGTGCTTGATTCACAGGCTGCAGCCCAAACATCGATGGCTGACTAGAAAGAGATGTTGGCCAAACTGCTGGCTGGGTTGAATTCCCCATGTCGATTGGGATTCTGTCTGCCACTCTGCTGCAGGGTGATGGGTCATTTCATTTGTCGCTGTATGGAAGGAGTAATTATCTCCACTCCAGTAGATTGCAGAGCCTTTGTTAGGGAGGTGGGAAGGGGGAGTATTCACTCATGTTTGGCTGCACAAGTTGGTCTGGGAGGCTCCAATCATCTTGTCAGTTACTGGGTGATTATTCTTGCCATCTCCTTTTCAACCCCCTCCGGCTGCATCTTTCCAGATGCTATAAATCTCCAATTTTCCCCCCTCACAAATTCCTTTGGCTCCATCTTCATCTTCACTGATATTTTACACTGACTGGGTCAGGTCAGTGTTGGGAGTCAGCACCCCACGCCTGCACCCCGGCCAGGGGTTGCCGGTGAAATATTTTAAGTCAGATTTGGGTTAATGTCAGCGTTCCACATATCATCCAAAATTAAATCAGAGTCCAAGGCAGAGCTTTCCTCAAAGTTGGCACATCTGTGGAATCCTGAATCTGAAAGCTTGCTGGGGTTTCCCATCCAGTTGAAAGTTCATGATCTTGCCCCATACCCACAAGTCCATCACATGGTCCAATCTTCCACTGCCACACTGGCAGTTCCACGCATCCAATTCCAGTCAGGCTCAGAGGGGTAGGGAACAAAAGATGACCTTAGTTTCTAGAAAGGATTTTTTATTTTGACAACACATTCTACTCCTTATTATTCCCCCTCCCAATTCCCCACTAATGAAATAGCATAGTAAATAAAATAAGAGAGAGTGTGGCAGGCCAAAGATCCTAAAAGGAACTGGCTGCAGGCCTCACGCTAATGCCCTAGAATGAACGAAAAGCTCCAGATTTTTCAAAAAGGTGCTTTCAGCAAGTTTCAATTTGTTCCTTCATCATGAATAAAACTGAAATTTGAAATAAATTGTGATGTTCTGTGATGGATTAGAATTAATCCATAAAAATCTATTATGATGTATTGTAGTAGTACTCTAGGATTGGGCTTTTCTGTTCATCAATGGAAACCATCTTGTTTTCTTCTTAAGACTTTTAAAACTTTGGCTGAGAAAGGATTAGCATTCTTTAGTTTCCTTATTCCTTATTCTCTAATTCCTTGTTCTCTGTATTTTTAAAAGGGAAACACAATGGGATTAAATTCTGTATAACTGCACATACATTGACTTACATAAATTATACTAAATACTGTACTTCTAGTAAAGATGTCTAGAGTGGCTGCTGAGAAATTTAATTACCAAAGAAATTAAACTCACCTTCAGATTGAAACTTGCAACTCTAGCATTAGGCAGGGACACTCTATATTTGCCAGATTGCTTGTTTGCACTCTGAACTCCTTATGTCCATATGCTTTCCTTTCATCTGTGCTTACATTTGGTGTTGTGAAGAATAAAAGAGGCAGTATGTCATTTGAAAGGAACAATGTATTCAAACATTTTTGAAACCAGAACTTTTTCAGAGAGAAATTGTCAGTGAGCTTAATTGAGTTGGATTAAAAGAGAATGATTGATTTAAAGTTTATTTCCCACTGCAATTTTATGATTAAAATTACTGTTTTAAGCTATATGTGAAAACATATGAATCTTAAGGGTTAGATATATTTTCATGGCTTCCAAGATTACAAAGGAGAACTATTCAAAGTTATGGCAGTAAGCAGGGAGTCTTGCCATCCAATGAATGACAGTTTATTTACAAAGAAGATTTTTGTCAGATCCCCAAATGTGATAGTGCCATTCATTTGGGAGGAGGGGGGGTTGGAGTAGATTTATTAGCAGTGCCTGTGACAAGTGATATTTTACAACTGGTTTCCCGGCGCCAAAGAGCCTTGAGATCCCCTCACCTTTTGGGGGAATGTTTATAATGGCCATGTGAGACGTTTCACTTTAATGTCTAATGGAAGATAGCCATGGGAATGTATGTTTATCTGGTTCTCAGGGCAGTTGGTAAAGGAACCATCTTCACACTTGTGTATTCGTAAAATCTGTGTTCTAACTAATGGGAGGGGTCTCTACTGCTTTAATTCTACTTGCATTGCCTAAGGAGATTCAGATGTCGCTGTGAACTTAATGGTTTCTATTCTTCTTAATAAAAGGTTCCTTTTGAAATACTCCATTTCAAGAGTCTTCATTTTCTTAAGCTAATTCACTGAAAGTTTAATGTACTTGCATAAAATTGAATGGTTTGAAAGGACTATATATATTATTTGTAGAGTGACTAATTTTTCTGTGTTTTAATATTACCTGGTTCTGTTTTGATTCCCACTTCATGAGAATATAGTATTGATACAGAAAAAATAATAAATGACACACTCTTCAGATTTATATATGATTATTTAGAAATAAAGCTAGTTTACTTCACTACAAAATGAGCTTGAGAAATTTTGCATAGTATTACAAGATTAATTATAATGTCTTTTAACTTGTTTGGAATATTGGAACAAACATTTAAGCATGGACCAGAATATCTTTACTTTGTATGTTTTTTAATAAAAAGACCACTAATTTTAATGGGACTTTTTTCACATACATAGCAACAATATAACATTCTTAGGCTACAGTCCAATGCATGCTTAACTGGGTTCAGTTTACCTTTCAGTAAACAGGTATTAATTATTTACAAATAAGAAACCTCACTTGTAAAAATTAATATACCCAAGGTTTCTTAGTAATGCCCAAAAGGCTATTGTTACACATTTTAAGCAGCCAATAGTAGACTGTAAATCTAGTAACATTAATATAATATAGTAATATACAGTGACATCTATCAGATAAAATGATATTTTTGTAGCAAGTCTTTACAAAAAAATAATTATGGGAGGATGAAGAATAGGATGAAGAGAATACTTATACAAAAAAAATTCCTGACTTCTAAATTACATATTTCTTTACAATACATTACAGTAATTTCCTTTAACAAAATGTAGGAAATTACAGATTGAAGCTTTTAAAGCTGTTTAACATTGTAACTTTTTATTCCCTAGGAGTTACCTGCAAACCTTATCCATTTCTTTTTTTAAAAGGTACCACATTTTTTTCTATTATTTTCAACATTAGATTAAGACATTGAATCCCAATATGAAATTAGACTGCCTCTAAATTAGTGTCCAAATGAAATCTTCCAGAGGGTCACACTTGTAATGGTTGCAGCACCCTCAGTCACATGATTGCCATTTGCAATCTCCACTGCTGGCTTCCCACAAGCACAGTCAGTGGGGAAACAAGTAGGGAAGTTTGAAAATTGTTCTTGCCACTTTCTCAAGAAGTTCTGCTATGGAATATGAGATTCCAAGAATGTTATATGCCATATAGCATACTCAAGGTGCAGAATCTCCTTCCCTACCATGCTGCACTTGTACCTCACAGCAGCACCCTCTTTCTAGTACTCATGTCCTTGTATGGCACTGTAGCATCCCTCCCTAGCATGCATGCACTTGCTGCAGCTCCTTTCCCCAGCTCCTTCCTCCAACTCAGTACTTATCAACTTGTTTACTTGCAAGCTGTCTGGGATTTGTGACTTCCTGCCAGCTACCCCATTAACTTTGCAAATCACAGTCATGTGAGATCCTCACTTAATGCTTATCAAGGGCAATGGGTACTGCATCACCAATGCTAAGCAATGAAAGTTCTAGTCCAAGTTGCCATTATCAAAGGATGACAGGCAGACACACACAGGCAGACAGAGTCACATATGCTTATGTGTGTTTATCTATGTATAGACATATAAGGTTCACATTCAAAAACAAAAAGACTTGACATTCTAAGATTGTTACTTTAAGCATTACCCCCAATAACTAGAAATCAAAGAGATTTGTTCCCTCTACAGGTTCTGATAACAAGTGCTAAACCTCAGAATATAACAATGCAACAATGCATACATTGTTGTCCAAAGAGGGTAAAATGTTTGGATATGTTTATATTGAACAGGTCCAAATAGATCTCTAGCTTCTAAATATATTACCATGTTTCCCTGAAAATAAGGTCAAGCGCTTATTTTGACCCCCAAAATAAGCACTTGGCCTTATTTTCAGGATGTCTTATTAATTTTGAGGTGCAGGAGGTGGTGAACATGGTCACCTCATGGCTGCTGCTGTGTTGCAATATTTTCAGGGAGGACTTATTTTGGAGGGAGGGCTTATTTTAACACACATACTCAAAAACCCGATTGGTCTTATGATCTAGGGAGGTCTTATTTTCAGGGTTCTTTTCTTTACTAGAGTAGCCATGCCCAGTTCCTGCAACCGTTCATCATATATTTTAGCCTCCAACCACTAATCATCTTGGCTGCTCTTCTCTGCACTCTTTCTGGAGTCTCAACATCTTTTTTATAGTGTGGTGACCAAAACTGGATGTAGTATTCTAGGCGTGGTCTTACTAAGGCTTTACTAAGGCTCCATTGATCTTGATTGTGTCCCTCTGTTAATGCAATTTAGGATTGCATTGGCTTTTTTGGCTGCCGCCACATACTTCTAGCTCATATTTAGCTGGTTATCCAATAGGACTCCAAGATCGCTCTCACAGTCACTGGTATTAAGCCTGGTTTCACCCAGTTTATATGTGTACTTTTGGTTTTTCTTACCTAAGTGTAAGACTTTTCTTTTCTCTACATTGAATTTCATTTTGTTAGATAGGGGCCAGTGTTCCATCAGTTAAGATTCATCTGGATCTTGAGCCTATCATCTAGGGCAGTGGTCCCCAACCTTTTTATCGCCGCGGACCAGTCAGCCTTTGATAATTTTACCGTGGCCCGCTGAGCGCGCGCAGGGGTGGGGGGGCGTTGTTCGCGACGACACATTGATTGTTTATATATCAGATTGTTTTGATTAAACAACTTTTATTTTATTGTATTTAAACATGCCTTACAAAATAAAATACAATTACATAAATATAAAGTGCAAGGCTACGCTACTAGCGCTGTCTACGCTAGCCCTACGTAGCTGCGCAGGCGCTCTTAGGTTTTTTTCAGGAATCGGCCAGCGCTGAAGTGCTGAAAAGGAATGAGAAGGGCGGCGCTGGACACAGGGGGACGGTGGGCCGCTGGTGACGTCAGAGTGCCACCAGCGGTCCAGTAACACCCCTTGTGCCAGTTAGCCCTAATTTGCATACAGAAAGAAACTATGGCCCCCGGCCGCTGCAGCGATCATGGCCCCCAGCCGCTGCAGCGATCATGGCCCCCGGCCGCTGCGCGGCCCGGTGCCAGGTACTCCACGGCCCGGCACCGGTCCGCGGACCGGGGGTTGGGGATCACTGATCTAGGGTGTTATCTATTCCTGCCAGTTTAGTATCAACTGCAAATTTGGTAAGTTCCCCTTCTATTACCTCATCTAAGTCATTTATGAAGATATTGAAGAGTACTGGGCCTAGGACAGAACCTTGTGGTACCCCACTGCTTACTTCCCTCCATGTAGATGTGGTACCAGTAAGGACTACTTGTTGGGTATGGTTTGTCAGCCAGTTACAAATCCATCTGATCCATTAGTTCAGAGTGTAACATAATGTGAATATTTCTTTTGAAGTCAGAGAGTCTACAACACAGCTTTAGACATTGTGTTACATTTGGAATAACTTGGTTTGGGGTCTTGCTGAATGACTGAGAGTAGGCATTTTGCACTTAATTAAATGGAACAGATTCATACCAGAATAGTATATCTACAAATGTCATATTTTATTGTTTCATGTCACCTGCCACATAGAACATTCCTATTCACAGTGACAATTTTAGTAGAAAATAGTATCCCTGTCTAAATGTTGGCATTAAGAATTCTCTGTCAATATATTCTGATGGTAATGATTCTTTGTTTCACCTCAGCTCTGTATTTTCTAATTACAATTTTAAATTCCACATTCTACATTCACACTTTCTTTTTTAACTCTATTATGCTTTAAATAATAGTCAATTAGATAACAATTATCACCAGATAAGATACATTATACCTTAATGTCATATAGTTGCAGAAATCATGGTATGGAACTGTCCTTAATTAACTTTTTTCTAGATTAGTCAAGGGTATTTTTAAAAATGTGCTGAACAACAGGGTACATTCATACTACAGCCTATTAATAGTCAACAAATGTGAAAAAACTAATGGATAAAATATCATTGGTTTGGCATCTAATTTGTTTAAGTAGTTATCTTGATATAACTTTCTAGATCACTATGTAGTTGGCAGACCATTGAAGGTGTGGTTAAGATCTATAAGCAGAAGTATTAGAAGTGGCATCCCAGCTAGTTAGTACAGAATGTACTAACAGAACTCAGTGTCCAAGAATGTTAGACCAATTTATTCAGAGGATCTGTAGTTTATTATGAAAAGAAATTTATGTTGAATCTTGCATGACTTCTTTCAGTTGTTTTATGCTCTGACTAGTGTTGGCTTTGTTGGTGTCTAGTTACCATGTTTTTTGGCAGATTTGTTTTTTTTTTTTTACTGCTGACCATTCTGATCATAATTGCCTTTTCCAATAAATTTAATCACATGACATGGCTTAGATAAGAAAGGTGGAATTTTGATTTTGTCTTCCAGTGATATGTCTGGTTTTATATGCTCCAAAAATGTTGTCTGTCATCTTAGCTGTCTAAGGAATGTGCAGGAGTCTTGATGAATACCACAATTCAAATGAGTCAATTTCCTTCTTGTCTAGTTTTTTATGATTCAACTTTTGAAACTGTAAGTAGCTATGGGAAACATATAGTACAATCTAGTTTGCATTTAGTTGCCAGGCTATGTCCTTGCTTTTCCATACATGATTGATTCTTATCATCACTATGTGAGATAGCATGATTCAATGTTTATTTCTGGATTACATTCACTGCTTTGATCAATCCACAATCCTTAAAATGTGAATTGTTGAACACATTTGATCTCTTCACCCTCAACTGTGATATTTTCATTCCTCACAGTGGTAATGAGCTTGATCTTTTTAATATTTAGAAAGAGGTCAAATTACTTGCTTCTTTAATTCTTTTGATTAGATTTTCAGGCCTTTGTTGGTTTCTGAGAGGAGAGTTGTGTCATTAGTATATCAGAGATGTTTATGTTCTTTCCTCCAGTCTTTATTTTGATTTTTTTTTTAATTGTTCAAGTTCCAGCTTCCTCATGATCACTTTGGCACATAAGTTGAACAAGAAACTTTACTACACTCCTTTATCTTAAACCAGTCAGTGTCTCCATATAGTTTTTGCACAGTGGTTTCTTGATTCGTGCATAAGGACTGCATCAATTTGACCCCCAGATCTTCTAGGTATTTCTATTGTTTGTCATGATCAACACAATCAAATATTTATTATAGTCAATAAAGCAGATTTAGATGCTCTTTTGCTATTCTTGATATTTTTTCCATGATCCAATATAATTTGCAATATGCTCACAAGTACCATAACCCACTCTAATGCCAGTTTGAACATCTGGCAATCCCTTTTGATGATTGATGGCAGATATTATTATATAATCTTGAGGAGAATCTTGCTAGTGTAGGGATGAAAGCAATTGGGCAATAATTGGTAATCAAACTTTTTGGTGTGATCTTGTATTGTTTGAAAATGTGCATGTTGCTTTTAATATTTGATAATTAAATAAAATTCAGGGATTTTAAAAAAACCTTGGTGTTTTTGGTGTGACTTTTTATCAGAAGAGATTCTACACTGCAACAAGGCAGAAGTGGGTTGCTCCCCCTACAGATTGGTACAGGCATACCGGTAACGAAAATTGGCCATACGTTTGCGTACCAGTAGCAGCAGTGGTTGGCCATGCCCCCATACCGGTACAGTCCCCTGGCCTGCCCTCACCCGCTCCCCACCACCTGCCTGGTCACCTCTCTCTCTCCCTCCCTCTCGATCTCTCTCTCTCTCTCTCTCTCCACCCGTTCGCAGCATACTTGCCCTCCCTGCCTACCTGCCACCCACTCATTGAGCCGCTAGCTCACCCATTGCTCCACCTCTGAGAGTCCTATATATACTGTGGTCATGACACAGCCCACTACCTTTACTGGCCTGGCTCGTGACTTGTTGATTTCCTGATCCTTGCTGAGTTCCCGATCCTCGCCTGCCTGCCCTGCTGCATTACTCCTGCCTCCTCATAGGACTGCCTAAAGGTAAGTAAGCCTATGGTTGTGGCATTGGGGGGGGGTGGACAGTAGGGGGCGGCAAGAACCACCGAGAGTGCTGGTAGCCTTTGCGGTCTATGCGAGCCTGGGGACTGGCTAAAGCCTTCCTTGCTGCCAGTTCCAGGCTCATGTAGACCACTCACCACCACTCGCCTACTTGCCACTTTCCCGGGAAAGGCCTCAAGAGGCTTCGCTAAGCCCTCCCAGAGCTGTGAGGCAGCTTCCGCACTGGAAAACCCAACCTGCCACTCCTACTATGTTTGTTGGAATGTTTATTCAACTTGTATGCCGCCCTATTCCCAAGGGACTCAGGGCGGCTAACAAACCAAAGGGAAGGGGAATACAAACAGAACACAAGACAAGCAAGTTAAAAACAAAACAACAGTCACAACAGTTTAAGTGGGGCCGGGAACTCATCAGCTCCAGGCCTGCCGGAACAGCCAGGTCTTAGTGGCTTTGTGGAAAGCCGGAAGGGTAGTGAGGGTCCGGATCTCCACAGGGAGATCGTTCCAGAGGGCCGGAGAGCAGCCACAGAGAAGGCCCTCCCCCGAGGGGTCGACAGTCGACATTGGCTAGCAGATGGTATTCGGAGGAGGCCTAATCTGTGGGATCTAATTGGTCATAGGGAAGTGATTGGCAGGAGGCGGTCTCTCAAGTACCCAGGTCCAATACCATGTAGGGCTTTAAAAGTAATGACTAGCACCTTGAAACATATCCAGAGACCAACAGTGCAGCTCGCGGAGGATAGGTGTGACATAATCGCTCGTGCGGCTGCATTCTGGACAAGCTGAATTCTCTGAATGCTCTTCAAGGGCTGCCCCATGTAGAGCGCATTAGAGTAGTCCAGTCTTGAGGTCACAAGGGCGTGAGTGACTGTTCTAAGGGCCTCCCGGTTCAGGTAGGGTCGCAATTCGTGCACTAGACGAACCTGGGCAAATGCCCCCCTGGTCACAGCTGACAACTGATGTTCTAAAGTCAGCTGTGGGTCCAGGAGGACTCGCAAATTGCAAACCCTGTCTGAGGGGCATATAATTTCACCCCCAGCTTGAGAGATGGAGTACAAGGCCAATTTTTGGGAGGGTGTCGTCAACTGTGTGTCGTCCGCGTATTGGTGGTATTTTATCCCGTGCTGACGAATGATCTCACCCAGCGGCTTCATGTAGATATTGAATAGGAGGGGGGACAGGACCGAACCCTGTGGCACCCCATAATTAAGGGGCGTAGGGGTCGATCTCTGCCCTCCAACCAACACTGACTGTGATCTGTCCGAGAGGTAGGAGGAGAACCACCGAAGAACGGTGCCTCCCACTCCCACCTCCCGCAACCACCGCAGAAGGATACCATGTTCAATGGTATCGAAGGCCGCTGAGAGGTCAAGGAGCACTAGGATGGAGGAGTGACCCCCATCCCTGGCTCTCCAGAGATCATCGATCAGCGCGACCAAAGCAGTTTCCGTGCTGTAGCCAGGCCTGAATCCAGACTGAAAGGAGTCCAGATAATCGGTTTCATCCAAGGACCGTCGGAGCTGAAATGCCACCGCTTTGTTTTTGCTGTATTCTTTTTATAACCTTTGCTATGTTAGAAAAGCTTAAAATAATAGTTACCACTGTATAAAATGAGATTCTAAAACTGCCTTTTTAAAGGATGTATTTAGGGATTTGTTTGCTTTACTTTTTCATTGCATTTTATAAAGTTTTCTAGTGTAAACAAACATCTTAATTGCTAAAAGATATTTCAATATGTAAGGAATATGAGAATGTGAGTATGCATTTGCTCTAATCTTGCTACAACATAATTGTAGTTTGTAAACCTTTTTAGTGGATTGCATTTAAATATGTACTTGGTTTTTCTCCCTTTTCAGGGAATTGCAAAAACAACCAAAATAGCTAATTTGCTGCTAAACGAGCAGGTAGTTATTTCCGTTTCCATAACCCATCTGCTTTTTTAAAATCTGTTTCCTAGACAACAAACCTGGTCCTAAATGTTATTTCTATACATAAATTAAAAGAAATATTACAGTAGATGTTGCTAAGTAAAACTATGACCTGATATGTCAGTGGTAACCTTCCGCTCTCTACTTTATTATCAGTTCTCAGTGACTTGATAGTTTTAATTTACAAAATCTAGTGCAAGTATTCTATTAAAATGTTGTAAGAATGTCTACAGTATTCCTGATGTAAAACTAATAAAATTACAAATAGTGCAAATATTTTGAAGTTTTAATCTAATTGTATCTATTTATGCAGCATTTTTTAATCTGTCCAATATTTTTTTACTCATGCCATCTCTGGGATATGAAAATCCAGATGACCAAACCAAAAGGGATGTAGAAAGTATTCCTCACTTTCACCTAGTGGGGGGTTCATATTTTTAACATTCATTCAGAATGTGTGTTGGGAGTGAGAGTCAAGACAAAAATTCTACAAATCTAACAAACCTTTCCCTTTATGCAAAATATTTTACAAATATTCAGGAACATATGTAGAAATGCTATTTAAATGGGACCTTGCTGCAGTTACACAATATCACATCAAAGCTATAAATGACATTTTGCAGTATTCTATTAGGCAATACATATATTTCCTTTATAATAGGGAATAGATTCTACTTGAAGGTGGAATGATCTTCATTCTCTTTCTGTAAATAATATCAGAAATATTCAATGAGCTGGACTCCTATTCTTTTTTATATAAAACTGTACCATATATTATATCCCATTGTGCTCATAACCACACTTTCAGTAACTTATCTAGGTCTAATCAACCAAAGAATAATCTCAAAATAAAACAAAATAAATCTTTTATGACTCCTTATGTTTCAAAATGAAAGGCACATTTTTGGTTGGTGTAGTATGTTTATATTCTAGTAAATTATAATGCAATTCACTTGTAGAGTACCTTGGGGTAATACAGGTGAAACTCGAAAAATTAGAATATTGTGCAAAAGTTCATTTATTTCAGTAATGCAACTTAAAAAGTGAAACTACCGTGTTTCCCCGAAAATACGACCTGTCATGAAACTAAAGCCTTGCCACATTTTTTGTGTGGGCAAAAATATAAGCCCATCCCCAAAAATAATCCCCCTGGACAATCCCCCCGTCAGGCCAGGCAGAGCACCACTCACTGACCTAGCAGTATCCTGAAGGTGCCAAGCTGCAGGAACAAGGTGGGGGGCAAAGACGCTCACGTTGATTGGTGCTTTCGGGGTACCGCTAGGTCGGTCAGCAGCAGTGTGCCAGCTGAAGAGTGGGGGTTGCCAGGCAGCTACTCTCTTGCGAGTGGGCTCCCAAAGAGCTGGGCACAGCCTCAGGGTTGAATGGCTGTGTTGCACTGTCGCAGCAGCAACATAGCATCCATGAGGTGGCCACGCTCACAAGCAGCTGCCCGGAAATCCCCCTTTCCAGCCGGGCACAGCACTGCTGACCGATTTAGCAGTACCCAGAAGGCCTCCCGCAGCTCGGCGCCTTCGGAATGCCCCTAGGTGAGTTAATGGGGCTCTGCATGGCTGGAAAGGGGGGTTGCATGAGCGGCTTTTCTGCTCCCCGCTCGCATGACTCACAGGCTCACGATGCCCTTGGCTAACTCTACAGAGCCAGGGCATCTCCGCTGCTGCTGCTGCCCACCGCTTTTTCTTTTCTTTTTTTGGCTTCCAAAGCACGGAGGACGGATGCTGCTCTGGGAGTACGCTCTATGGTTGTGGGCTGCAGAGCATATAACCATAGAGCATACTCCCAGAGGGGCATCCCTCCTCTGTTGTGGCTTCCAAAGCACGGAGGTAGGATACTGCTCTGGGAGTACGCTCTATGGTTGTATGCTACCATAGAGCATACTCCCAGAGGGGCATCCATCCTCCGTGCTTTGGAAGCCAAAAAAACAACAACCCCCAAGCAGCTGCCCAATGAGGTAGATTGATGTGGAGGATAGACTGTTATCCAAGCAGCAGATCCCCCCTCTCCACGTTGCTGAAATAGTCCAGTGGAATGGCAGAGCTGATACAATTGGTTCCAGCTGGTCGCAGGAGTTACCAGAATGTGGTTGTACACAGTCACGAACTGCTTCTGGGACTCCAGCTCCGGACTTTGCCTTGAGGTTGACTCCTGAAGCCTTTTTCGGTAGTGGATGTAGCCACAAAGCAGTGGAGGTTTGTAATCAGAATTTCTCTTCTGGAAGATGGTATCACTGCTTTATCTGCCGTTGGGGTGTAGAGCCCTCTTCCACCTTCAAAATCATTGACTGTCTTCTCCTGTAACCCTGGAAAGGGGCCCTTATGAGGTGCTATCAACTGGGCCAGCTGGACCAAGGTTTTTTAGGAAGGTGTTACTCCTCCAGCACACCTCCTCCTTCTTGCTTTATATTACTTAAAAAATTTCAATAGTTTTTTTTTTAATTATTGGTCCTGAGAAAGGTGTTTTGTATTTTAAAGTATGCATAGTGCTAACATGCAGCCAGAACCAAAGGTGATCACGCCCCCCTCAACCCGTGAATTGCACTGAGATAGGATTGTTTTGCAATACATTCCTGATGTTCATTCCCACTGTGCTTCATCAGCAATAACCTGTCCAAAGGATTGCTCCATGAAAATACAAAGAAATGAGACATGAATATTCAACCAATTCTGATTATTAAAACCAGTACAATCCTGCTTTGCAAGTACCTCTATTCCAAGGCAGTAGGATTCATAATTAGAGCTTGAGAGGCTAACACAGAGCCTGTTTGGTGCAGTCCATAAAGACACCAAGCTGGAATCCAGGAGACTGGGAGTTCTAGTTGCATCTGAGGCACAAAGCCGGTTGGATGACCTTGGGCCAGTCACTGTCTCAGCCCCCTCCAACTCATTGGCACAATTGCCGTCTTTAAATGTGGCACTGAAAATTAAGTGTAATATTTATCAAGCTAGATAAATTGATTGATTATAATATTATTCAATGGATTCATTTATTTCTTTGTTTCTTATTATATAGCTTTTTATTATATGTGTGTTTGTGTATGTGTGTGTAATGTAGGTGAAATCTGAAACTACGTGTATCTTATTCTTCTATAAATTTTTCCAGAAAACAAAGTGATCTATTTGTGCTAAATTGTAGGTCCATCTATATTATATTCTTAAATTTAGATTGACTAATCCATAGGATTTTCAGCATGTTCCCAATATTCTGAACAGTAAATTATTGTATGTTAATTGCTAGTGCTCCCTCTAGTGGAATGTATCTGTAACATAGCCCCAATGTATCTGTGTTGAAGATGCTAGAAAAGGTCAGAAAATAAGAGATTATTTTAAGAATTCTGTTTTAGCTAGTGACAATCCAGATATGTTTCAACACTGTTTTATTTATTTTTAATATTGAAATCAGAAAGCATTAGTTTACCACTTCAGACCAATAACAGTAATTGGTATTTCATGCAGTTCAAAGAAATGAAAGAGAAAGATCAGAACAGCATGTATGAAAAAAATACTTAATTGGTTAGGAACAGTTTCCTGATGTTAGATGATATTAATAATATAGATTCTTCTGATCAAAGGCATTGATATGATTTTTTAAAAAATGCTATGCACAAATATACACTTTTAAAAGTAAAAAATTAAAGTCATCTTAAATCCCAGTGATTTTATGGAAATATGGAAGCAAGAGATAAATAATTTGCCACTAAGAACTTTAGGACTTTTTCAAAAACTTCCATTGTATCTGATAGTCTTACATTCATGTAGCAATGTGACCTTGCTAATCTTCCAAGCTCAAGTTGACATTATAGCTTAAGATATAAATATATGTATTTAATATGCCTTTCTGATAATTTTACAAAAACAATAATCAGGGCAATGCTTAAGTCTTCCATTGGAAAAGTGGAAGAAAATGAGCAAATACTGGCTTAAGACTTAATAGACAGAACGGTGCATGAACTTTGAAAAATATAACAACTCATATTTGGGTTTCATTTTTTTATTTAAGTGCCAGAGATAGTGTAGCTTTGCTAGAATTATGTATCTTTTGAGAAATTGGCTTTTAAGACATAATGTGGTAAGAATATTTGTAATTTTTTATTCATTGTGGGGAAAAATTGAAACAGACAAAAACAAACACCCCAATTTCCTAATGTGAATTATAGTCTGCTACTTGTATAAAGTGGTCTGTCAAGTGTATGTGAAAGCCAGTTCATCCATTTGCTACTATTCAAATGTATGTTTCCCATTATTGCAATATATGATATAATTAAACCATGTTAATGACTTTTGACATGTTAACTGTAAATTATGACATATTGTTTATCTTATTTAACAATACATTTTTATTATTTAAGCAAAATAATATTTATTTTTCCTTCTCTAGAATGTGCTACATTTTTTCTGAGCATATGAAAGTTTATGATTTAGGTTCTACTTAATCATAATCATGACCAAGAATGTATGCTGCATACTAAAAAAATGAGATTCTGTTTTTAATACAAGACATATTTGTTTACACCACAGTGACCAGAGCTTGGGGAAGCATATTCAAAGTATAGGGGGGGGGGATTATCTATCCTTAGTGTTAATCTTCCTAATATGCTAACTTTTAGTACAAGTAATGATCTAATAAACATTTGTTCATTTTATTGAAAGTCCAACCTCCCTACAACTTTAGCTTACAACTCCTAAAATAAGTGCTTTCAAAATATATTGGACTTTCATCATCCAGTCTTCATAGCCAGCAAATGCCTCTAGTTAGCATTGGAATTTTATTGCTGATGCACCTTGCTGTTTTATACATAAACTAGAGATATAAATAATAACCTTCCAGTTTGTAATTTTAGGGTACATACGATATAGTATAACATTAAAAAAATATAAGATCAATTTGCTGCTTTGTTGAAATGTTGTTTCACAATTCCTCTACAGATGCATGCTTCATCTGACATGTGGGTGTTAACAACTTCTAAAAAAGGAAATATTACACAAAATGCTGACAAGTTGTTTTGTTTTACACAGTTTCCTGGGAGCCAACTTAAACAGAAGTTTTTAAATACAATATTTTCTTTTTCTTTTCTTTTTCTTTTTTGATTGTTATTGCTGTGGTTCTGTTCCTTGTTGTCAATTAGGTGTGATGAACAGTTTGAAGAGAAAATAATTTAATCATCATCAATCTAGTCTGGGTGACTTTTGTTGATGCATTTTTCATGTTGGTTGAAATATAGAATAACGGATTATATAAGTTATGGGGCAGTTGTCACATTGTCTATTTTTTATGGGAATTATTTGCTCAAGGTGAAGATGGTATGAAATGAAAATGAAATATGTTACAACTTTAGCCCATATATAGCATGAAAAAATGTATTATATGGACAGTGAAGCATAAGTCTGTCAGTGGCTACAAACCAAGGGTGAAATGCTACTGGTTTGGACTGGTTTGCCCGAACTGGTAGTAAAAAATGCTACCGGTTCTGGAGGACCAGTATTTCCAGTAATCAATTGTGATGCACGATTATGCAGGATTTCCTGCTTTCTAGCTAATCTAAATTGCGTGGCACAGCAGATTCCCCCCCCCTCGCTGTTCTATTTACCTTTGCAGGCGCACTTGATAACAGGCTCCGCCCACCCACCTGAATGTCATCATGTCCATTTATGATGCTCTGCGCATGTGCAAAAGTTCCTGCACACGGACGGAGGTAGTACGTGTGCTTACATTTGCGAACTGGTAGCGAAGGTAAGTTTATTTCACCCCTGCTACAAACTCTGAAAATTTTAGTGTCCTTACAGACAAAAACAGCATTATTCTCAGTATCAGTACTCAGTACAGAGCTGAGTTGATGGTATCACATTTGTGACCTGCTTATAACATCTGGGTGACTGTGATAGAAGCATAACACAGTCTTCTTGCATTAATGGCAGCAGATCTATGCTACTGATCCTGGATACATCATTTTCAGTGCTAAAGGACATGAGAGAATTCACTTTATTATAGGGTGTTATAACACAGACTTAAATCGTGGGGGGGGGGGGGAGTGTTGGGCCCATTTTATACCAAACAAAATCAAAGTGGGGTTTTGATATTTTTTTCCACACATTTTCCTTTTTTTCAGAACTGAGTAATCTTTTTTTATTTTTACATTCTCTCTTAATAGTTCTCTCGTTATTTCTCAATTCCAAGGTCAGTCTACATTCTTTCACAAATATCTAAGTGCTTAAGCAGAAGATGCTCCTTTATCTGCTAAATGCATGGCTGTCAACAGTGGTGGGATTCAAATTTTTTAACAACCAGTTCAATGGGTGTGCCTTGGGGCATAGCTTTGTGGGTGTAACTAGGTGGCCATGTGATTGGATGGGTGTGGCTAGGTTGGCATGTGATTGAGTGGGCATGGCTAGGTAGTTGTGTGACCGGGTGGGTGTGGGTAGGTGGTTGTGTGACCGGTTGGGCGTGGCTAGGTGGTCATGTTACTGGGTGTGCATGGCCAACTCAACCAACATCACTTCTTTGCCCTAATGACAATTTTAAGTATAAAAAAGATATAATATACCAAAAGACAGTTTATTATTAGTTTATTATAAAAGAGGTACACAAAACTAGATTGTTACAAGAGTTTAGATAAAACTTAGATAAAACTAAGGTATTGCCAAATCACAGTTTTATTGGTGTCCTCAATTGTCCCTTTTTTCACTTTCATGCAAGCATAATCAGCACTGTGATTTGCTCGCAACCATTTCTGAACTATAGGAATTGGGTCCCATTCATGTAGAGGTAGGCCAATTAAATTAATGGTCATTAAGTTGGTTATATTAGAAACGGTTAGGTGACTTCTGCTCTCTGAACATATGATGTTCATTTGTAAAAAAAAATCTTTCCGCTTCTGCTGAATTTACAGCAATTGTTCTGACAATATCTTTCACTTTTTTGATACTGTCAGGAATTGCATATTTCTCCGAATCTTTCAAAACATTTTCTATAAAATCTCTATAATCATTTATATTAATTTTGTAATTTAAAATGTCACTAAATGCATCTAATTCATTTTCAGCTGCTTTCCATGGAACTACTTCTTCAATATTCCAGTAATCTGGCTCCAAAAAAATTAGAATTTGTAATTTATTAGTGTCTTCAGATTGACTACCTGTTTTTAAATATTCACAATCGAGTAGTCTTTTCTTTAAATTGGTTATGATGCTTTCTAAAAGTCTTTCCTGAGGAAGGCTAACAAATTGATAATTTTCTACAAATTTTATATCTTTGAAGATTTCTGAAGTAATCAATCCATCAACTTTTTGTTCGTATGCACCCTTTTCCTTTCTAAGAATTTCAAATGCTTTAATTGATCTTATCACTAATTTTTCAGCCTTCATGTTTGTAGTTCTTGCTTGCAGACCATTTGAAAGAAGAATTTTTTTTTCTAGAATATCAATCATCAATGCCAAATCAGTCATAAAATGTATATTTTTAAGACAGGCAGCCATACTTAAGTATTTTTGATTTGAATGAAAATAGTGATGTAACACTGGATAAGCACATCACACAGCTAGAGTTGACCTTAAACTACAGGCAGCCCATCTTGGTCCAAAATACCAATCTTTATTTTGTCAATTTTAAGTTCTTCAGCTATTTTGTTAAGTTCAATTTGGTTCTTTTTGGATTGATGAAAAACAGTATGTATCTTATCAATAAATATTTTAAAATTATTTTCTTGCTTTATTTCCTTTATGGAGTCATCTAAAACAAGTTGGAGATTATGGTTTAAGTAGTGCCATATTATGATGTTTGGAAACTCTTTTGCTATTCTAATGCTCTCTCCAGATTTTCTCCCAAGCATAATGCTGGCACCATCAGAGCAAACTGCTATTATTTTTTTTAGGTAGTTCTTAGTAAGCCTAGTGGTGTATTAACCATTAAGCAGACTAAGCATGTAGTTGGGGGGGGGGGCACCACAAAGTTGAGAAAGATAAAAGAACCAGAAGATTTGTACAGTATGTACAAAGTAGGAGGGCACCAAAATTTGTCAGTGCTTAGGGCACCAGTGAGCCTTAATTCGCCACTGAGTAAACCCAATGTTTTTTAAAGTTTCCATAACTGAAGAACATAGTCTCTGCATCTTGTTTTTCCAATTCAACTAGCTGAAAGAAAATTGTTGGTGAGTTAACTGAATCCTCGACCTTTAAGTAAAGTATAAGAACTGGTTTGCAAGATATTGTTTAGGCTTCATCAATAATTAAACATATTTTCAGATTTTTTCAATAATTTTAGTAAATAATTGTTTTCTAATGTATTTTGCAATGAAATCAACTATTTTCACTGCAGTTTTACATAAATGCAATCCTATTCCAATCAGGGAGGAAAAAGAGCATTTCAGGTGGACAATCCCTGCAGCCTGGAACCACCCAGGAAACACTCTTTTTCCTCCCTGATTGCAAAAATGGGGTGTGCATTCCTCCTGGTCAGATCCGTCTCCTGGGCCAGGAGCAGAAGCTGACCACCCTCTGACTGGGTCGTCTAGAGAAGGGGGAGGCTGAGCAGGGAGCCGCCTTGCCTTACACCTTTCACACAGCACCTGCTTCACCTGCCCCTTCTCAGACAGTTCCAGGCAGCCAAGATCACCATGCTGTCACCAAAAAATGCTGTTACTGTGATCTCTGCTGCCTGGAACTGCCCAAGAAGGGGCAGGTGAAATGGGCGCTGCAGAGATCATGGTAATCGCATTTTCGGGTGGCAATACAGCAATCTCAGGAGCCAAAGCCTTCGAATCAAGCTTGATTGTACCCCATTCCAGGTTTTTAACTTCCCAATCTAGCATCCTGAAAAAAGCTTTCATGCAGAGGAGATCGGTCCTCTTCCGTTGCTTTCCCCCCCCCCCCCCCCATCTGCCTGGATCTGCCATGCAGCAAAGAGATACGGTAGCTGGGCACAATAGCAGCAATGGTACTGCATGACAGAGTTGGGGGGGGGGGTTGGGAGGGGGTGGAGGAAGGGAAGAGGACCGATCTCCTCTGCATGAAGGCTTTTCTCAGGACACTAGATTGGGAAGTTAAAAACCTGGAATGTGGTACAATCAAGCTTAATTCAAAGGCTTTGGCTCCTGTGAACGCTGTGCTGCCACCCAAAACACTGTTGCCACGATCGCTGTCACTTGGAATTGCCCGAGAAGGGGCAGGTGAAGTGGGCTTTGCCGTATCTCTTTGCTGCATGACAGATTTGGCAGTTGGGGGTGGTGGAGGGAGGGAAGAGGACCAATCTCTGCACAAAGGCTTTTCTCAGGACGCTAGATCTCCACTTTCTCTCCAGAAAAAGCTATTGGCATTGATCTTGGCTAGTGGAAGAAGTGCGGGATGGAAAGGAAACTTCGGAATGTGGCAGGTGACAGGCTCCAGAGAGACGCCTGACCCGGCGCTCCCGCATTCCGCAGTTTACTTTCCATCCCGTGCTTCTTCCACTAGCCAAGATCCCGATGATACCAATAGATTTTTCCAGAGAGAAAGTGGAGATCTAGCATCCTGAGAAAAGTCTTTATGCAGAGGAGATCAGTCCTCTTCCATTCCTCCACCCCCACAACCGCCCCAGATCTGTCATGCAGTGCTTATTGCTATTGCTGCTATTGCACCCAGCTACCTTATCTCTTTGCTGCTTGACAGAGCTGGGCAGATTGGGGGTGGGTGGAGCAAGGGAAGAGGAGTGCTCATGCTGCTTTCTCCAAGTTGGAGTGGTTGAGGTTGTTGTGATTCTTTTTGATCTTCCAATTTTGTTTCCAATCTTGTTTTCTCTCTGAAAAATGTGGTCAAAGTCTGTTGCTTTTTCATCCTGTTAAGGTACTGCAAAAATAAATAAAACAATGATGTAGTTTGGACTCGACTGTGGTTGTAAGTTGAGGACTACAGGTAATACAAGGAATCTGTTTTCACCCAACATTGTACAGTCTGTTTTCATCCATTGCTGTGGACAATTTGTAATGTACAAATATAAATTGTCTGAAATGGTACAGTGTTTCCTGCCTGAGCAGACGGTTGGATTAAGACCTCCACGGTCCCTTCCAACTCTGGGTCTACTGCTGAGCTTATTCCTCAGGTCTTCTAAACCAACCTCCTGCTCAATTATATCACCCTATATAATTTCAGACAAATGGCTGTCCAATCTCTTCTTGAAACACTCCAGTGATGGAGCATTTTCCACTAATTGCAGGTAGTTCACAACGTATGATCCCATTGGATTATTGTTTGATTAACTTTGGCAGCCCTGAAGGAGTAGACTGCAGTTCGCGGAACTTGGCCTTGTCATGGCCAAGAATGAAATTCCTTTTTTAAAGGTTTTTATTAACTGAAAGAATGACGTCAGAAACTTTATTGCCATCAGGGGGAGGGGGGAAGAAACACATACAAAATATTTGGTATTTTTTTCTGAACAGATTGCAGTTTCATGGGTAGCAAGCCAGGTCAGTCACCAGTGGATTTGTTAAAATAAGACAAATAACTTCCTGATCAAAGCCCCCACCCCCTTGTCGAAAGCTGAAAGCCAAAAGTTCATTGCATGAAATTAACTGTACCCATCCAACTGTACACCATGTAAATAGTGCATTTTTAATTAATTTAATTTATTTAAAATTTATTTTAAAAAAATACTTATTAAAAAAAAGAGCAACTTGCCCACGACAGGCAGGTCATGTGGGAGGAAGGCAGATTTAGGAAGGTACACAGGCAGATAAGACCAATGGCATTTGGGCTGGGCCACGCAAAGCAAGGCAGCAGGTAATCTGGAGGCAATTTTTAAGAAATACAATTTTTTCCCTTCCATGGGGACTGCTGGGAAGGCTGTGAGGAAGGAAGTAGGGAAGGCAAGCAGGCAAGGCCGAGGATGGGTCTTGCCTGACTGCCTAGCTCAACTGGGGCTTGCTTTTCCCAGCAGCAGCAGTGGTGGCAGATAGGCCAGCCTGGTGGAGTCAACTGGCTAGGACTTGCAGCACCATCTGCTAGCCCTGGGCCAACTCGATCAGGGCTTGCTTTCCCCAGTGGTAGCAGAAGGTAGGCTGGCCCAATCGAGTCTGGCTGGGGCTTGCAGCAGTGGTGGTGCTAGCCAGGCAAGGCCAGGGATGGGGGGGAGAGTGGTAGCTAAGCCGCACACCCCATGTGATGGAATGTGGCAGCAGTGAAGCTATCAGCAGAGGTGGCAGTAGCCAGGCAAGGCCAGGAATGTGGGGTGGGAAATTGGCAGCTAGGTCCGTGCCATGTGCAATGAAGATGTGGCAGTGGCAGAGCTAGCCAGGCAAGGCTGGGAATGTGGGGAGAGGAAGATTGGTAGCTAGGCCATGCCCCATGTGCAATGGAGACATGATGGTGGTGGAGCTAGCCAGGCAAGACCAAGCACATGAGGCAGAAGATTGGTAGCTAGGCCATGCATCATGTGTGATGGAGACATGGTGGCGGCAGTGAAGCTAGCAGCAGCTAGTGGAGCTAGCCAGGTAAGACCAGTGACGTGGGGGGACAGACAGGCTGTGTACCACATGTGATGGAGACATGGTGGTGAAGTAAGTGCTAAAGCTAGCAGTAGCCAGCAGAGCTAACCAGGCACAGCCAGAGATGTGGAGGGGGGAAAATTGGTAGCTAGGCTGTGTGCCACATGTGATGGAGACGCTGTGGCAGTGAAGCTAGTGGCAGCTGGCAGAGCTAGCCAGGCAAGGCCAGTTGACTAGGTCGGCCGGGAGTTGTCTTGACCAGGGCTTTCTTACAGGCTCAGCTGGAGGAGATCAGGGCCATGGCGGAAGTCAAGCAGTGAAGTCAGGCAGCAATATTATTGCAGGCAAAGTCAGGCTAGCAATGGCGTGGCGGGATAAGGAGTGACTGGGCGAGAAGGGGTGGGAGGGACAGGAATGGGCAGGGCCAGCAAGTGATGCAATTTACTTGTGCAAAATCAGAACAACCAGTTAGCCTGAACCGGTCCGAACCAGCTGAATCCCACCTCTGGCTGTCGATTATATTAAATGACAAGCCTACTCTCTGTTATCCTTGCAACTGATTTATGCATGAATATGTCTTCAGTTACAGCATCAAATACAAGAACACGATGGAGATCAAAGCATAATAAAAGGCAAAGGTGCTTTTTCAGGAGCAACTGAACTTTCTTGTTTTTTCTTTGAAGATGTTTTGCTTCTCCTCCAAGAAGCTTCTTCAGCTCTGACATGATATTGGGGAATGGAAGAATTTATATGCCTGGCAGATAAACAGATAAATAGATTATCTTCCAAGTGCCTCAACAACCTTCTAAAACAGGGATGTCAAATACAATTTCACTGAGGGCCTGAGATCAGCATTATGGTCACCCTCAAAGGGCCAGATGGGCATGGCTGGGTGGTCATGTGACTGGATGGGTGTGGCCAACTCGATGTTGCTCACATTGTGGGGTACCTGTGATGGACCACATAAGGCTGGGAGGGGTGATTCAGGATGAGTGCCAAAGTCGGGGGGAGCAGAAGAGCATCAGTGCTTGAGCACAGCTGGGAAGAGTGCCGGGGGGGCGGGGTGTCAAATGGTGCTGGGCACTTTCAGGGAGCAGCCAAATTGCCCTTTAGGTTTTAGGCTGGAATCCAGGCACAGAGGCAAGAGAGAGGCCTGCCCATTGTCTGCATCAGCTTCCCATTTTCACACACACTCCAGGCACCCTCCTCAGCTGCGCAAGATGATGAGATTTTGGGGCAGTGAAATCCCTTGTTTGAAGGCCCCCATTGGCTTGCAAACACATTTCACACCCTCAACTTCTGACGGCAAGCTGTTTCATTGATTAATTGTTCTCACTGTTAAGAAGTTTTTCCTTAATTCCAGGTTGCTTCTCTCCTTGATTAAGTTTCCATCCATTGTTTCTTGTCCTGCCCTCTGGTGCTTTGTGGCAGCCCTTCAACTACTGGAATACTGCTATCATGTCCCACCTACTCCTTCTTTTCTCTAGACTAACCAAACACAAATCCTGCAACCATTCTTCATATGTTTTTATCTCCAGGCCTTTAATCATCTTAGTTGCTCTTCTTTGCACTTTTTCCCAAGTCTTAACATCTTTTTTGTAATGTGATGACCAAACCTGGATGTAGTATTCCAGGTATGGCCTTACTAAGGCTTTATAAAGTGGTACTACTACTATAAAGTCGTATGTAATTTTGATTCTATGCCTCTATTTATATAACGAAATATTGTATTAGTTATTTTTCGCTGCCACAAAGCACCAGAGGGCAGGACAAAGTCCCTTTCACAGTTACTGTTTTGGAGCCAGGTTTCACATAATCTGTACTTGTACCTTTAGTTTTTCTTGTCTAAATCTTGCTTTTCTCCCATTGGTCAAGTCCATCAAGATCTTTTTGGATCCCAAGCTTGTCTTCTATGAAGTTGGCTATTCCTTCAAGTTTAGTATCATCTGCAAATTTGATGAGATCCACTTCTATTCCCTCATCTAAGTCATTTATGAAGATATTGAAGAGTACTGGGCCCAAAACTGAACCTTGTGGTAGCCCACTGCTTGCTTCCATCCATGAAGATGAACTACCATTAAATCCATTTGGTGGTGATGTTGTCTATCCCACATTTTTCTAGCTTACCAAGAAGTCAGTGGTGGGTTTCAAAATTTTTAGAACCTCTTCTGTAGGTGTGGCCTGCTTTGTGGGAGTGGCTTGCCAGCCATGTGACTGGTGGGATTGGCTTGCCAGCCATGTGACCAGGTGGGAGTGGCTTGGCAGTCATGTGACTGAGTGGGCATGGCTAACTTGTAAAATGTGGTGAAACTCACTTAACAACGCTCTTGCTTAGCAACCAAAATGTTGGCTCAGAAACTCTGGGATTTAAAGCACGCAAGTCTTAAAGCTGTCTAGTTACAAGACCCTTGCTCCCCTAACCCTTTAGAAAAAAACCCCCAGGGGTGTTCAAACTTGACAGCTTTAAGACTTGTGGACTTCAGGAGCTTCCTGGGTGGAGCCTGCTGGTGGTGGCAGCAAAAAACCAGCTGCCTCCGAATTCCTGGCTACGTACCTGTTTAGAGGATCTTCCATCTGATGTCTTAACAGGTTTTCTTACCCTTCAGGCAAGAAGGAAAGAAGAAATAGTTTTGCTGGCAAATGCTCTTCGATTTTTGCAGCTTTTGTGCTTGCAGAGAGAGGGGGGCTAGCCCAAAGCAGAACGACCTCTGTGCTGGGAACTTCAAACTGCCTTGTGCGGAACAAAGTAGGTCTCCCCCACTCAGTTCAAAGTTTTGATTGATTTAATCTTATCACGAGCTGGATCCGTTTGCGTGGACAATAATTGTTTATCAAGATTTTAGCTTCTTTTCTTTTTCTCCTCTGAAAATCTATTTACTTAGAGGCTTTTAAAATGGTGCCGAGCAGGCTGGTTTCTCTGGTAATAATGAATACTTTTTGTTAATTGTCATAAGAACTCAAAATCTCAAAGGAGCATGCTTATCACTTGGATTGGATTGGATTTACTTTATTTGTATGCCGCCCTTTTCCCTGAGGGGACTCAGGGCGGCTCACAATTCAGGGGGAGGGAAGGACAAAACAAGTTACATACATGAAGACAATACATCGTTAAAAAGTGCAACAGTCATACTATTCGGGTGGGGTTGAAGTCTTTAGCCCCAGGCCTGTCGGGACAGCCAGGTTTTAAGGGCTACGCGGAAGGTCTGGAGGGTGGTGAGGGTACGAATCTCCACAGGGAGTTCGTTCCAGAGGGTCGAAGCAGCCATCGAGAAGGCTCTCCTCCGGGTAGTTGCCAGTCGACATTGACCGGCAGATGGAATTCGGAGGAGGCCTAATCTATGGGATCTTATTGGCCTAGTGGAGGTAATTGGCAGTAGGCGGTCTCTCAAGTACCCAGATCCAATACCATGAAGGGCTTTGTAGGTGACAACTAGCACCTTGAAGCACACCTGGAGATCAACAGGCAGCCAGTGCAGCTCGCGGAGGATAGGTGTTACGTGGGTGAAACGAGGTGCACCCATGATCGCTCGCGCGGCTGCATTCTGGACCAGCTGAAGTCGCCGAATACTCTTCAAGGGCAGCCCCATGTAGAGCACATTGCAGTACTCCAGCCTAGAGGTCACAAGGGCACGAGTGACTGTTGTGAGAGCCTCCCGGTTCAGGTAGGGACGCAACTGGTGCACCAGGCAAACCTGGGCAAAAGCCCCCCTGGTCACAGCTGACAGATGGTGTTCAAAAGTCAGCTGTGGGTCCAGGAGGACTCCCAAGTTGCGGACCCTATCTGAGGGGCGTAGTATTTGACCCCCCAGCTTGAGAGATGGAACACTTGGCCAATTAGTGGGAGGGAAGCACAACAGCCACTTGGTCTTATCTGGATTGAGTACAAGCTTGTTAACCCCCATCCAGTCTCTAACAGCCTCAAGGCCCTGGCTCATCACGTCCATCGCTTCATTGAGTTGGCACGGGGCAGACAGATACAACTGTGTATCGTCCGCATACTGGTGGTATTTTATCCCGTGCCGTCGAATGATCTCGCCCAGCGGTTTCATGTAGATATTAAAAAGTAGGGGGGACAGGACCGAACCCTGCGGCACCCCATATGTTAGGGGCCTAGGGGTCGATCTCTGCCCTCCGACTAACACCGACTGCGACCTGTCCAAGAGGTAAGAGGAGAACCACCATAAAACAGTGCCTCCCACCCCCACCTCCCGCAGTCGTCGCAGAAGGATACCATGGTCGATGGTATCGAAAGCCGCAGAGAGGTCAAGGAGTACCAGGATGGAGGCATGGCCTCCATCCCTGGCTCTCCAGAGATCATCGGTCAATGCGACCAAAGCGGTTTCTGTGCTGTAGCCAGGCCTGAAGCCAGACTGGAATGGATCAAGATAACTGATGTTATCTTGTTTTACAATCGGCTAGCAGAAGCTTTTTAATTAGTTTCATTTTTACAAGACTTTCACTCCCTCATTAATCTTGCTTATCTGGAAGTTAAATGGTGATGAATCTGCTGAACTGTCTTGTTACAATGTTTACTCACTGAAAGTTTTGCCAAGCCTCAAATTTCAAAGTAAAGGGAGAAATTCAGCTTCTTTACTTAAAGCTGCTTAAAGCTGCATAGTCAGGCAGCAGAGTTTTATTAATTGCAGAAAGATAAATTTTGAAATGGCTTCAAAACTAAATATTAATTTGAAGTCGTCACCCTCTATTCCCAGGGGCACATCCCCAGTGCCTGGCACAAGGCTGCAGCCTCCTCTTCCTACGCCCCCTGCTGGGGATGTGTTAACGAAAGAATTTTTCCTGAGCGAACTAAGTGTGGCTCTTAATGCACAGACAATTAAAATGGAATATAAGCTTAGAGATCATAGAGAGGTGATAAAGCAGGAGAGAAAAGAGGAAATAAAAGAAATGAAAGAAGAAATCAAAAGTGAAATAAAAGGACTTAAACAGGAGTTGTATGAGAAAATCGATGCCAGGGTTGTTAAAATTAAAGAAGAAATGCTGAGACTTGTAACTGTATTGACAAAACATGTTTCTGGAATTGAAGATAGTCTAGAGGATCTTAATGACGCCAATACCAACTTGACATTGAAAACAGAGGTGGTGGAACAAAAAGTTGAAAATGCTGAAAAAGAAATTATTATGATACAGTATCGACAAATGGAGTTCGCATTAAGAGTAAGGGGGCTGCGTGAGGAGAAACAGGAGAACCTGAAACAGATCCTATCAGAAGCTTTTGACCGCCTGATGGGAAGACCAGGGACCAACCTTGACTGGCAAATCGACAAAGCTTATCGCGTTAACTCTTGGCTGGCAAAGCAGAAGCAGCTTCCTCAAGACATTGTTATATACTTCACTACAAGAGAGCTTAGAAATATGGTACTACAAGCATCTTATAACACTAAGCTTCAAATTGGCAGTCAAGACCTGATTGTTTTGAAAGAGATACCACCTCAAATGTTAAGAGCCAGGAGAGACTACGCTTTTTTGGTCGAAGAACTCAGAAATCGTCAGATACAGTATAGATGGGATGCACCATTTGGCATTATATTTACATTTGATAGGCAAAGATATTGCCTCAACTCTGTATGGAAAGCCCGAGATTTTTATTATAATATATTGAAGGCTGGATACCCTGCACCATCTGGACCTGGAGAAAGACCACAAGAAGGACAGGATAGACAGCAAACTACACAACCACCAGATAAGATGGAGCATCTCTCTCTTCTAGAAGTGCAAGGTGTTATGGAACAAAGACCTAGCCACATGATTACTAGACGAATGCAGAAACAAGCTAAAAAGCAACAATATCAACAATCACCGGCCATCGATCAAGGAACTACAATAACAAGTCTGGAAGCAGTGGGAGGAGCTAGGCCTAAGATTAAACAGGCCATGCAGGAAGCTCTAAAAATGCTTCAGCCAACCAAAGATGACAACTAAGATTAACATGGAATGTCAATGGACTGAATTCTCCACAGAAGAGAAAGAAAATATTTCACTATCTCAAACAGTTTAAGAATGATGTAATTTGTTTGCAAGAAACTCATATCAAGTCAACTGATCAAAAATATTTGATTAACTCAAACCTTGGTCAACATTTTGTAGCTTCCGCTATGGAAAAGAAGAATGGTATAGTTGTATACTTAAGAAAAGATATGAAAGCTGAATTAATAGAAGCAGATCCCTTCGGAAGATATATTGCTTTAGACCTAATCCTAGAAGGGAAAAAGACATTACTTTTGGGAATTTATGCCCCCAATCAACAGCAAGATAGATTCTATAGAAATCTTCATGCTAAATTAGTACAGTGGGACTATAGTTCCTGTATACTATTTGGTGATTGGAATGGAGTGATAGACACTAAGAGAGATAAGAAGACTTCCCGCCTAAATACTAAGATGCGAGCAAAGTTACCCAAACCTTTCTTTGACATCATGGATGACTTTGAATTGAGAGATATTTGGCGAGAAAGAAATGCAGAGGAATATGACTTCACTTTCTTCTCTGACAAGCATCAATCCCTTTCAAGGATTGATTTTATACTAACCACTAATGATTTGCTTTCTAGGGTCAAGAAGACAAAGATTGCGGCTAGGGTCCTTTCGGACCATAACCCAGTTTGGATGGAGTTGGGAAGGGTAGTGCAGGCAAGAAGGTCTTGGAGATTGAATGAAAACTTATTTAGATATGAAAAGTATATTAATGATTGTAAAAAATTGCTATCTGAATATTTTGTTTTGAATATGAATAAGGGTACATCTATGGAATTCGTATGGGATGCAAGCAAAGCGTATATGAGAGGAGTGCTGATGAATATAAATAAAACACATAGAAATAAACAAGGGTTAAAACGAACAGAACTGGAAGAGGAAATTAAGAGAAAAGAGTTGGAGTTAACAATGAACCCAGGCGATACAAAGGTTAAGGAAGCTATTAACATATTAAAATCTCAATTTGACATGTTGATCTCTGACCAGGTAGCCACTAATTTATTATATGCAAAACACAATACTTTTTGTAATGCAAACAAACCTGGCAGATGGTTAGCTTATCAGATTAGGAAAAAAAGGAAAACTCGAAATATATCTAAACTGATTTACAGAGGGAAGGAGGTCTTTCAACAGGAAGAGATTCAAAAGGCATTTCGGGAATTTTTTACAGAACTGTATAAAGGGGATAAAATTAATGGTTTAGATATAGACAAATATTTAGATAAAGAGAAAATACCTTCAGTTAGAGAAGAGCACAGGCAAAAATTGAATCAACCAATAACCTCGGGGGAAATTTTGCAGGTAATTAAGCAACTAAAGTTAGGGAAAGCACCAGGTACAGATGGTTTGACAGCGGTTTACTATAAAAACTTACAGTTAGAAATGGTAGAACCTCTTAGAGAATTATTTAATATGATTCAAATGGAAGGTAAAGTGCCTCCATCTTGGAAGACAGCCTTTATATCTTTGATACCCAAAGAAGATCAAGATACTACCAAACCCAAAAATTATAGACCTATTTCATTACTGAATGTAGATTATAAAATTTTTACTAAAATATTAGCAAATAGGTTAATGTTGGTTATTCAACAATTGATACACACGGACCAAACAGGTTTTATACAGGGGAGACAGATTAAAAGTAATGTCAGATTAATTATTAATGCATTAGAATATTTGGGAAAGAACAACCAGATCCCTGCTGCGTTTATATTTTTGGATGCTGAGAAGGCCTTTGATCGAGTTAACTGGCAATTTCTGTTGAAGATATTGCAAAAAATGCAGATAGGAGATAATTTTTTACAGTCAATTAAAGCAATATACCAACGGCAAACAGCACAAATCATAGTCAATGGAAGTTTAACAGACTCTTTTCAAATTGGAAAAGGTACAAGACAGGGCTGTCCTTTGTCCCCATTATTGTTTATTATAACTTTGGAAGTATTGTTGAATAAAATACGGGGCTTGGATGGTTTAAAAGGGATCAAGATTAGGCAGCAAGAATACAGAGTCCGCGCTTTTGCGGATGATTTGGTCATAATATTGGAACAACCGCAGGAATCCAGTATGGTCTTAATGAATACGATTAATCAATATGGTCAAGTGTCTGGTTTTAAAATAAATTTAGGAAAAACAAAAATATTAGCTATAAATATGAATACTAAACAAAAGGAAGAACTAGGAGTGATGCTAGGATGTGAGGTAGTTAAAAAAGTCAAATATCTTGGAGTTAACATCTTAGCTTCAAATGGGAAATTATATAAGCATAATTATGAACCACTTTGGCATAGTATACAGACAGAGATGAAAAAATGGGAGAAATTGCACTTATCTTTGTTGGGTAGGATAGCGGCAGTGAAAATGAACATCTTACCAAAATTTTTATTTCTTTTCCAAATTACCTATACTTAAAAAAGATGCGAATCTTTTAGAATGGCAGAAGGGTATCAACAAATTTGTATGGGCAGGAAAGAAGCTGAGGGTAAAGATGAAAATAATGAAAGATATACGTGAGAGAGGAGGTTTGAAACTACCTAATTTAAAACTATATTATGATGCAGTGGCATTATCTGTAATTAGTGATTGGACTCATTTAACTAATGATAGAATATTGAATATTGAGGGACACGATCTGGTATATGGTTGGCATGCTTACCTGTTATTCAACAAAAAATTGGATAAGAATTTTAAAAGTCATATTTTAAGAAATGCTTTACTGCGGGTCTGGAAAAAATACCAATATAAATTAAATGACAAGATACCCATGTGGGCAATTCCTAGACACGCAATTGAAAATATGAATATAGCACAAAAACAGGACAGAATTACTTACAGACAGCTTCTTACCTCGGAAAGGGGGGTATTACAATTAAAATCTTTAGAGATATTAAAAGAGGAGAAGGTAGTTCAAACATGGTTCCAGTATGGGCAATTACAGGCTAGGTGGAAAATAGATCAAAAAATTGGTTTTATCCAAGTTGAGGATAATTTGTTTAAACAAATAAGAGATCAAAGCTTAATGCATATAAAGAGGATATATAATATACAGATGGATTCGGAAACAGAATTCGTTAAAGATTGTATGATAAAATGGGCTCAAAATATTGAAGAACCAATAATGTTGGATACATGGGAAAGAATCTGGGTAAGAAATGTGAAATTTACACAAGCTCAAAATCTGAGAGAAAATTTTTACAAGATGTTCTATAGATGGCATTTAGATCCTAAAAAGTTGGCTTCTATGTATCCAAATGTACAGCCTAAATGTTGGAGGTGTGGTTCTCTCGATGCTACATATTATCATATATGGTGGACCTGCCAAAAGGTTAAGGCATTCTGGATAAAAATATGGTGGATTATGCAAAATATCTTTAAAAGAAGGATAAAGTTTATTCCTCAGTTATTTTTACTAGGTATATGTACTGACTTTACAGTGGTAGAGACTAACTTGATTCTGCACCTAATAACGGCAGCAAGACTGTTGGTGGCGCAATACTGGAAGAAGGAAGACTTGCCTACAATTCAAGAATGGACATTGAAAGTCACAAACTTAGCCGAGATGGCTAAAATATCGGCATATCTTAAAGATCACTCAAATGAGAGATATAAACGAGACTGGAAAAAATAGATTGACTATATACAAAATAAATACGGGACCAAGAAACTCCAGTTAGCCTATGCTTAAGATCAGAAATGATTTAAATTGTTTAAAGTTAGTTCAGCAAGAAGAAGCTAAGGTTAATGTAGAATGTCATTAATTTCTTTATTTCTTTTTTCTCAATAGATTTCAGACTGTGTTTGTTAAAAATCCATACTGTGTATGGGTTCTGGGAAGTCGGGGGGGGAGGAGGAGGGGGTAGGGGGGTGGAGGGAGGGAGGGGCATACAAAAAAATTGTACTTCGATGTTTTAATGATTGACGAATGATGAAATATTTGTGTTTTAAAAGAAATAAAACCTTTGAAACCAAGACTTGTGGACTTCAATTCCCAGAATTCCTCCTCTCGCTCTTCATCTTGATGATGAGCGGACGGGCGGTGGGAGGGAGCTGGAACTGGTTCTAAATGGCACTGTAGATTTGTGGAACCTCTTCTATAGAAGAGGTTAGAACTGGCAGGAACCCACCCCTGGTTCTGGTGTACTTTTTTGAATGCCTTGCTGATAATAATATAATCAAAATTCATTAGTTATGGAGATTCTGTCACTGTACCATATGATCTATTCCATAGAGATCATGATTTCTGAAAAGGAGGATTCATTTATCTTATGGTGGCTTGACTATGCAGAAAAAGATATATAGACAAAGTGGAAAGAAGCAAATATGTGATGATTTACAACTGAAGTGTTGTCAGATTTTAAACCCTTATCTAGTCTAATTAGTTATAATTTTTAATTTTAAAATTTACTTAATCATATGTTGAGAAATCAATTGAGTTTACCAGTCTTTCTATTCAATAACCTTTTCAAAATTGGACAACCGCAATAGGTTTCTCCCCAATAACACCTTTTTTTTACATTGTCCACTGCAGAAATGTCAGCACAAAGTAATCAGAATTTCAATTCTCTGTCTCAGTCACATATTATCTTAATTTTCCAGTAAATAATTTCTTGTAAATGGACATGGCTCTACTCTGTACTTAAATGGAAGGCTGCCAAGCAGTAGGAGTCCGGCATATTTTGTGCTCTGAATCAGGATGATATTAATGCAAAGCATGACACTAAAAGATCCCAATGCATTCTTAGATCTTGATTCTTTCCAGTTCAGAGAATGTACATGTGGAACTACTGCAAGTACAATAGCATCCACATTGATATTGGGGCACTTCTCTCATACATGTGAACCACTGGAATGATTAGCTATCAGATGCAGTTCATCAGTTAATGAATTACAGAGTCTGACTGGGACAGTGATGGCGAACCTTTTAGAGACCGAGTGCCCAAACTGCAACCCAAAACCCACTTATTTATTGCAAAGTGCCAACATGGCAATTTAACCTGAATAATGAAGTTTTACTACCTAAAATAATGAGAAACAAGGTGGAGTTCAGCTAATTGTTCTAAGAAAAATGTGATAAATGCACTTTTATGCTCCTTCATTTTTTCTGCTTTACAAATATTACATTTAGCAACAATAAAAAAGGAAAACTTTTGTAATAGCATTTCTCTCTTTCCCTCCCTCTCTCTTTCCATCCCTCTTTTTCCCTCCCTCTCTCTTTCCCTCTTTCTCTTTCTTTTTCCCTCCCTCTCTCTCTGTTTCTCTCTCTTGTCCTCCCTCTCTCCCCCCCTCTCAAACCCCAACAAAGCCAGTGAATTCTTCTTAGAAGGAACTACTCAGGCAATTGGAGGACAAACTGAACTTTTGAGAGGGACTGCAGACTTAGGAGAAGGGAAGCAAGCTGAGTCTTCCTCTCTCACACTCACACACTCCCACAATCTCTCACTTTCTCTCACATGCACACACACACACCACCCCCATGATGGTTCCACCATCCTTGTCCCTGCACTGGGTCAGTCAAGTCCTTCTGGCAAGGGAAGGTCTCAGCATCTGCGGAGTTCACATTGCCGCCCTCCCCAGGCCAGATCTTTTCTGGACACCCTGCAAAAATCCCAGGGCAGCCCATCTCCCTTTACCTGCTGCTATCACTGGTGTGGGGAGTGAGGGGAGCGTAAGAGGAGACAGCAGAGCCTGGCTAGCCTTAGAAGGGAGATGACATGGGCTCCTGAAAGGAGACGGGGGAGCAGGCCTTATGGGAATGTGGCAGGGAAGCAGGATGATTGTGAAGGGTTGCCGCGACACAGAAGGGTGGGAGGGAGCTGGACCAAAGAGTGGTGAAGCTAAAGAGTTCTCCTCTCCTTCTCTCCTTTCTATTGTTCTGGTGAGGGCTGAAAATTTTCAGGGGTTGATTTGAAAGGCACTCTGCACATGAGGGCACTCTGCATATGATCCGAGACAATCCTGCCACAGGAAAAGAACACACCAAGGGGACCAAGCACTGGGTGAGGAGGTGGACAGTGAGGACTCCATTATTTCTGCAGAGATAGAGAGTGGTGTGCAAGACCTCTAGTCTAGTCTTACATACACACACATGCTATTCCTTGCAATTAGGTTTCAGCAACACACAGGTTATTTGCTTGTGTATCTGTGTAATTTTTGAAAGAAGGCAAGCAAATGACAACTATCAGAGGGCATCAAGAGTGGAAAAAACAAAAGGCTGGGGAGGGTTTTTGAAATAGAAGGAAAGGAGTGGGGTCATTCGCAAACAAGCCCCTGCTGTCTGTCAACTTAAATGGGAGGTGCAAAATGAAACTGCATCCACCAATCAGAGCCCTGTTCTGCCTATCGCTTGTTTCAGTGCATGTCCGGCAGCATTTTGTCTGTGCTGGGGTGATGGCACACATGCCCACACAGAGGTCTCTGCATGCCACTTGTGGCACAGGTGCCATAGGTTTGCTACCATGGGACTAGGACATAAGACACTTATATTTAAATACCACTCATATTTGTAAGGTTTACTGGATGATTTAAAAATAACAGTGTTCTTTTACAATTTGAGTTACTTTTAGCCTCTTAGCCACATGCGCCCCTCTGTAATTCCATTTGGCTCTCCAGAGGCCTCGCCTGGCACATTGCTGGATGAAATGGAGCTTTCAAGGGGTGGATCTGCCTCTTGGAAGCTCCATTATGGCCGGCAACATGCCTGGCGAGGCCTCTAGAGGCCCAAACAGAGCATTGGAGGGGCAGATTCATCCCTCAGAAGCTCCATTTTGGCAAGTAATGTACTGGGCGAGGTCTGCGGAGGCCCGAACAGAACTGCAGAGTGGTGCATGTGTCTGAGAGGATAGAGAGAGGACTGCTAGATCTTCACAAGATAAATGACCCATTTGTGTAGGGGGAAATTAATTGTGGGGAGCATGAGGTATTTCAGTGGGTTGGGGAGGCCTTGGTGGTCTTAGGCAGGTGGCCTGTTCCATGACTAGGCTCCCCCATTGCCTTCCCCACCCTGAAATACCTCATGTGCACTTAACAAGCCTCATATTTGATTAGCGAATGTGTGGGTGAAAGGAGACAATGATCCTGTTCAAGGTACCGGATTCACTCCCACGAATAATTGGGTTATGAATGGAATGGGCAGGCTCCATTACATTCATAATTTGAGGACTAAACAAACAAACAAAAAACAGTTCATATTCTGAATTGCTTATCTTCAAAAATGGATCTGCAGGAATTTGATAAATTTCTTCTTGCAAATGGTACTGGACTTTGTTGCTACACTTTAAAAACATTAATACATGCACTATTTTTAAAAATGAGCTATCTTTACATTACAAACTGCAGAAAAAGTGTAAGACATAGTAAATGAAAGGAATTGAAGAAAATCTGACTAAATCTTTTTTATAAACATACTAAATGTTCATATTTTTCTATCCCTAAAATTTCATTTTCTCCTTCATTCTTAGTACTCCTTCTTTCATTCTTATTTTATATTTTCTGCAGTTACACCCTCATGCATTCTCACTATATGACCAAATTGTCTTAACATACTATTTTTCTATAATTACTCAAATTTTATTCAGTTCATGTTTTTCACCATCTATCTTTAGGTATTTATACTATATGAATGCATACTAAACAACAAATGGAACATCACAAATCCTTGTTTTACTTTGTTCACACTGTAATCATTCACTAGGCATTTCATTTATTGTCACATGTGCTTTACATCCATTATACCACATAACCAATAAAACTTTATGCTATATATGCATACCATATTTAATAATTTATATTAAATTATTAAATTATTAAATCAAAAAATGCACAATAACTTGCCTTTCACTCAGGATATTGCATAATTGTCCATAGTACTCGTGCTGTTTCCTTCATTATCACCCTTCGTGTGATTGTAAAATGAAACTATCACCAGTTTATGAATTTTATTTTCAAATGCAGCGACAATAATCTATGTAAAGCAGTTCATACTTAGTGCACATTTTGACTCTTCCCTTAAAACTAAAATTTTACTTCCATGGATATATTCATGAATTCCATTCTATATCATGAATATTTTATTACATTATTTACCCTTCCTTCCTTCCTTCCTTCCTTCCTTCCTTCCTTCCTTCCTTCCTTCCTTCCTTCCTTCCTTCCTTCCACCCACAGGGTCTTATTTTCTTTTGATCCCCAAAATATGGCTGTGGCTGTGGGGAGGGGCTAGGCTGGGCCATGAGGCTCTGCTTCAGTTTCCAAAAAAATGGTGCCACCCAGTGAGCAAGGCTGGCTCGCTGGCTGTGATGGTGGGGCTCATCAAAAAAAAAGAGAGGGGGGGGGGCAGGAGAGGAAAGGAAGGGAAAGTGGGGAGGGGAGGTGCAGCTTAATGGAATATTCAATATCCTGCAAGGCACATTTCTTGCTCTGGGACTTTTTCCCCTCCTCTGCTCCTCCTTTTCTTTCCTTTGCAAAAAGCAGAGCCATGCCAGCTGGACAGTGCAGAGATGAGGCAGGAAGAATGCTTGGGGTGGGGTGGGGAGACTGCTGAAGAAAAAGAGGAAACCTCCAAGGTTCCCACTCATGCAGATTCCTCCTCCTCTTCCTCCTCCTCCTCCCTTTCCTCCCTCTCTCCCTCTTGGGAGCAGCGCTTTCCATAATGCACCATGAGGAAAGGAAAGGGTGAGCAACTTTGGTGGCCACCACTGAGCATGCCTGTTCGGCCATTCAGACATGCTTAACAAAAAGATAGAAAGTCTACAAAAAGGAAGCACCCCACCCGCTTGGCATGAGCTTTGCCCAGGCAGTGTCCTGAGATGTTTAGGGGCCACATGGAGAGGGCGAGAGAGATAGAGGGGGGTGGGGGTGGCAAGTCCATTGGGTTTCCTTCGCCAGATGTCTTCTGCATGACCACCAGACAACACGTGATGGGCTTGGCAGAACACATCGCTTCTCTGGAGCCATGCCAACCTTTGGGGTCAAGCTTCCTCCCCCAATTCTCCCACCTGGAGGTAGTGGAGGGCAACCAAGGGGCTCCACACACCCAAACTCCATCCCCAAGTTACTGCAACCATCCAACATGGGACTGAAGGAGACCCGGGTGCAAAACATGACACATTTAAACATGTGCAAAAAAAAATCACAACCCTCTCCTTTCTCCTCACCCACGTCCCCTACCCATCCTGATTACCCCTACCTTTCAGATTTGGTGAACTTCCAAGAAGCCTGCCATCTCTCATCTCATGTATTTAAGTAGTTGGGGGGCTTATTTTGGGGGTGGGCTTAATTTAACCCATGTGCTAGAAAAGCCCAATTGGCCTTAGTATCAGTACTTGTCGTATTTGGGGGAAACACAATATCTATCTATCTATCTATCTATCTATCTATCTATCTATCTATCTATCTATCTATCTATCTATCTATCTATCTATCACCTATCTATCTATCATCTATCTACTCCTGTCTTCAATATGCCACTATTCATGACAGATGGGCCAATGAATGCATTTTATCTCCACAGGGTGTAATCAATTTGCTCAACTACAGCTTTCCCATAATCTTTTACAAAAAGATAAAAGGGTAGGCTAGATTATCCTCTCTCCATAATTTTGTAATGCATTATATCAATATTCCTACCTAGAGTGACTAGAAATTTTTAGTAAAAGTATTTATTGTGATTAAAACCTTAAGCAAACATATTTGTTTGCTTGTTACTGATCTATACTGGATTTTGTATATACAGAGAGTTTGGGGGAAAATGATAATTTACTAATTTAAATTTGTTGAACAAACAAGGACCAACACGTGTGCTCATTTACTAAAACAATTTGAATCTTGCCCAATAATATAATATCTACAGTAGTTTGTTTTAGACCAGAGACAGATAAATCATCCAGGCATGGTTTATTCCAGTAACTGATTGCAAAGTAAAAACCAAAGTGGTCCCAGTGGTGGTAGGAGTACTCG